>NW_027192232.1:0-85556 GCF_041956535.1 Calcarisporiella thermophila
ACAAGAATAACTCAATTAACTTTTTTTGTACCTTATTTCAGTTTTAAAGATGTTTTATAATTTCACAAAAGTTTACAGAGTGTTTTTTTTTTCAAAAATTTAAGCTGTGATATCAATAATATCTATATATGTAATGACACCCTATCCAATCAATCTTTTGCAAAGTTATCATAGCCCCTCAAGGCTAAATTTCTAAACGGCAACCTGACAAACCGGTTTAAGATCAGCGATGCTCAAGTGTGAGGCCATCCGAATATTGAAGATCGCTTCTATGATATTAA
This sequence comes from Calcarisporiella thermophila, assembly GCF_041956535.1. Taxonomy (NCBI): domain Eukaryota; kingdom Fungi; phylum Calcarisporiellomycota; class Calcarisporiellomycetes; order Calcarisporiellales; family Calcarisporiellaceae; genus Calcarisporiella; species Calcarisporiella thermophila. The sequence goes on from NW_027192232.1 coordinate 282, forward strand.
TATATCTTGTTTCCAGGGAATGTAAGCTGGGTTCGAAAGCCCTGCGTAAGAAAACTATCATACAGAAATATCTATCCAGCCTTTCAATCCAACCTAATAGAGAGGAGCACATCGGAACATTTTTATCCCCAGGTCGTCCGATAAAAAAAATTAACTCCTAGTCAAAATCCGGTCCTCCAACTTATTACTTCCTCAATGGCTTGCAAAAAATAGCATTAAATGTTAATTAATTTTATTAACAGTCAAGATAAGAGTCCTCTGTGACGTTGTGAGCATTTTTTTCTAGCCTAATCTAGACCATTAATTTGGCCAAATCTCAAAAAGAAACTCCACTAGGAGAATATGCGTATACCTAGTCCAAGACGCCCTCGCCAAGACCAGTGGGCCACATTTCTAGTTTATTGTTTGTCACTGACACGGTAAAAGCCAAACTAATAACTTAAGTGTATTTTTTTATTATTTTTAATTTTTTTGTTTGTATCTCAATGTATGAGTATATAAGTTGTTGGTGACAATACAAAATTAAAGAGCGATAATCCTGCAGTATGATTCATTGGAAAACAAAAATGTACAAGAGTCAGATAATTTTCAAGTGAAGGTGAAGCAAAACTAATCTAAGCTGCGGTAGGCGTTTGGGTGGTTGTGGTGGCGGATGATTCAGTACTGGTAGTCGTATCAGTGGTGGTAGTAGTGGTGGCAGTTGAGTCGGTCGTTGTTGTTGCCTCGGTGATAGAATCAGTTGTGGTACTAGTTGCTTCAGATGTAGCGGCAGTATCAGTGGTAGTGGTTGTGGCCGTGTCTGTGGTGGTTGTCTCAGTGCTCGCTCCAGTGTCGGTGTCAGTGGCCGTTCCAGTAGCGGCGGATACATCAGGAGGGGCCGGGGCTCCGTTACCGAACTGTTGGCAGATGAGATCCACCTGTTGCTGTATTGCTCCCACCACCGCCACCTTCATCACGGACACGCCGGCCAGTGCGATGTCCGCACCCTCCGTATTTCCAATATGCTCACGCAATGCACTGGCTTGGTCGTCATAACCCTGCAGCATTACTTTAGCCTGAGCAATGAGGGCATCGACCTGGGGGTTTGAGCACGGCGCTTTAATGGAATCCGCTCCAACGGTGGTAGTTGCAAGCGGAGGAGTGGTGGTTGTGGTTGAGGCGAGCGTGCCCGTGGGCTCGGCGGCCGTGACCTCGGTGAATGCGGTGAGGACCGAGGTGGCAGTATCCGTGGTAGTTGCAGCCGCTGTATCAGTTGCGGTTGTGGTGACCGTGGAGCTTTCTGTAGCAGTTGAAGTAGTAGTCTCATCGGTAGAGGTACTTGTCTCCGTTGTTGTCGTCGTCGCGTCTTGGCGGCGCAAAAACTGCGGGTTCGCAAGAGCGCTGGTGCTGGTTAAAAGCAGCAGGGCAAGTACAGAGAATTTCATGCTATGAATTTAATGTAAAGATCAACAAAAGCTTCGGCGAAAATACAGAAGCAGGTGAAAAGAAATACAAAAGAGAAATATATTTGTAATAGAAGAGAAAACCTGAGTGAAGCTAAAGAATGGGCACGGGTTTAAGTATGGAAGCAAGCCCTTGTGTTTTTTCGATGACGATTTGCCTTGGCAGTTTATTTGGAGGATATTTTTAGGGTTATGGAACATGCCCTTTAGCCTGGTCTGTAACCTTGCCTTACTTGTCCAATCGATATTCTTTGCAGACATTCTAAAAATTTATGGCAGGACTTGTTTCAGGTTAGCCCATACGCCCAGGAAATGTATTTGAAATCAACGGAGGATGAGAAATCAAGCAGAACGCTGGGCATTGCCAGCTGCCAGAGAGGAGGTTACGAAGGGGATTGGGTGGCTGAGGAGGGCACACTCATGAAGTTAGACGGCTTATCTTAGGGGTAAGACGACGGGCGCCCGTTTGGTCATGGGGGAGCACAGCAATAAGGAGGGGTTAATAAGATGGTTATTTTTCGGTTAGAGACCCAGTATTTTCATATGTTTTCCGAGAGCCGAAGGTGGTCGTTGTACCCGATGATGGGCAATGAATGCACCATAGAGCGGCTGCATACCCGCCGTCCCTCGTGCAGGTGATGGGATAGGTTCGATAGTCGGGGGATGCATGGGTGAGTTAAGGAGAGGCCATTACTAGGCCCAGCAGTGATTCGATGTAGAGAGCTGATGCCACGTAGTACTACTGAGTGCCAAAATCTGTGATGTGGCCGTGTGAAAAAAGCACACCGGATTATGGCAATAGAACTTAAGGTTTGACAGAAAAGGGAATATCCAAGAATTATCCATGGGGCTTGGAATCCGAAGGATTATCAAGTTTAATCATTTAGAATTATTAATGGGCGATTCTCCTGTGTTCTTGTTCCCTTTATCGGCTCGGTCCTTATCCTTTTCCCTACGTACCTCACACAATGTTGCGAGCCCTATTGTAACCTAAACACCTTTTCATACCTTTGACCCAAACTGCGCTTTCTATTTCCCTCTATCTCGTTGTTCTCATCTAAGCATTTATTTTCCTTCTCCTCTTGAATATCCCCCCCAAGTCAGAACGAAGCCCAACTGCATTCTATCTAGCGGTTTTTTATACCTCCACTGATTTGGATCCATATCCACTCCTCGATATATCTCCTTAGCATTAGTGACGTGACAGACATTTGCGGTGATGGATGGTGAGCACGAGGGAACCGCGGCTGGTTCCTCGAATTTTCACAGTGATGGTGCATCCCCTAACGCAGATCATGGAAAGACAAGGCGTCCTCGCTCCACCATGGCATGTAAGTTGGCCTATCCTATTTTTCTTTTTCCTTTTTTGGCTGCGATGATGGTCTTTACTGATGTATCTATTCACTTTGTTTTTTAAACTTGCCCTTGTCGTGTGAAAAAAAAGGTATTCGGTGTCGGAAAAAGAAGGTACGCTGAGAATGTTTGAATCGTAATGTTTGACATTACTGACAGATGCTCCCCCTTCCTCCTACACTTTTAGGTCAAATGCGATTTTGTAAGTACCTGGATCTTATGAACCTCTTTTTTCCTTTTGCATCTCTAGAATTTTTCCGTTTTTTTTTTTTTACTATTCTATATCCTGATGGCGCCATTTTTTTATCATTTTCTAGCTCCAACCTACTTGCTCTCGCTGCTCTCAGGCAGGCTTGCCTTGTACCTACTCCACACCTCCACGGCGAGTAGATGGTCATGCCTTTGATACCCTTGGGAATCATGTTGAGCAGCTAAAGGCGCGCATGCAAAAAATGCAGAATGACCTGATGACTATCAAGAATAGCCTTAATAGCATGACCGTACCACCCAACCCGGCTCTCCCGGATGCGACTGGGAAAGCACCCGACTTGTCCATCTTACGGAGTAATAACGGTGAACAGGGCACACAAGGGGTAACGTGGAAGCTTTCGCTTTCACCCTCGGGACTTCGAATAGATACCAACATTGCCTCCGTGCAGGATCTATACAAGATCCTCTTGCAGGGTATCAGTCAACTCAGTATCCGGCAGGAAAACCGCACTGGAGGTTTGCTGGACCCGGATATTCCCACAGAAGGGTTGACGTCGCGTCGCCGAAGGGAGCACACTTCGCAGTCAGGATGGCACCCGCACAGGAGTGCCGTCGGTGGCGGAGATGAGGGAACGGGAGAGCAGCGCTTGTGGGAGATCACACCCGAACAAGAACAAGAGATATTGCGGGAGCAACAACGCAGCACGGTCGAGCAAGAACTGCCCAGCGAGGTGCTCGACCGCCTCGTTGAACACTATCTCAGCTGCTTCGTCAGTTTCCAGGTCGTGAACAAGCAAGGGTTTTTGGAGCAGTATCGCAATCGATCAGAGCAGCCGATTGATCCTTTGCTGCTCAACTCAATCTATGCCTGGACGGCCAAGCACCTTGCCCTCCACCACCACTTCGACGACAGTAAGGACCCCAACATCATCGGCGAATACTACTTTAAGCAGTCGCGGCAGCTCCTGAAAAAGCGGTTCGATGTCTCCAACCCCGACACGATCCAGGCCTTAATCAACATGTTCCTGTACCAAATCACCAGTTCGAAGCCGACCCAAGCCTACCTGTATATTGGGCTGGCGGCACGGATGGCCCAGGACCTCAAGCTTCATCGAAAGGAGACCGGAACGGCCCAGGACGCATACACCAGCGAGCGCTTGAAGCGCCTCTGGTGGACCGCGTTCTGGCTCGACTCCCATGCCGTCCTCGAGGCGAGTCGGTCCACCATGATCGATGATCGCGACTGCGACGTGGATTACCCGGCCCCTCTCGCCGATGATGACCCGGACACCGTCGACAAGATCGAATTCGGCAAGCACATGATCAAATTGATCAGCGTGCGGCGCGATGTCGCCAAGCAGCTCCTGTCGGACCAGTCAGGGCAGTCGCTGCTCTCCGCCATATCCATGCTGGAAAACGCGCTCACCAGTTGGTTTAATGGGCTTCCGTCCAGCCTTCAAATCCAGCTCGACGACCCGCCCTACGTCCCCTCCGACACGACGCGCTTCCACGAGACCTCCAAGCTGCTCTTGAACATCGCCTATAATGGCAGCTGGATTTACCTGCATAAGCTATTCCTCCCCAAATCCCAGGAGACCTCCACTCCGATCGCGCTGCTCTCCCTCAACATCTGCACCAAGTCCGCCAACCAGATCACGGACCTTGTGCAGACCATGGCCGACAAAGTGGGGTGGTGTCAGATGTACATTGTGCTTGACTCGATTGCGCTTGCCGCAAAGATCCACCAGCAGGCGATCGTCCTGCGCACGGAGCCCGCCATCACCTTCAACGCTAAGCGGAATCTGGTGCGAATCTTGCACATGTTGCGCGACTCGACCTTCATCGTACTGCCTCTGATCGACCAGCTGGTGGCTGGCATCGAATCTTTTCTCGAGCTGCACCAGATCACCGACGACCTCCGAGAATTGGAGAAGGAGCGTGTCGATGAACCGTTGGAGGAGCAGGAGGGGCGTGCAGAGTTCTCGCTGCCTCCAACCGGGGGCGGGAATGGCGCCGAGTCCGGTGGGGTGGTAGTTGACGGAGGGATGCCTTTCTTTGGCATGGGCATGATGGCGACCAACCCCATGTCTTCCTCCACCTCAACGGGCACCTTCTCTGGCACTGGCCTTGGCGGGAACAGGGCACTTGACGTGCCACAGACTGATGAATACCTCACCAATGCCACGATTGGTAATATCATGCCGATATCCGTATATCCGGGCCATTCACCCGGATACGGTTCCTCTCCGGGAGGAGCCTCTCACACGTTCACTTCGCCGTCGGTGGTCACCCCGGGCACCGTGCAGAGTACACCGCTCCACATCCATAATCTCGAACCTCAACCCCTCACGCATCCTGTCGGGATGCAGGAAGAGTTTGACAACCTACAGCAACCTCCCCAGGTCACCGCCCCCTACCCCAACTTGCCCGGCGATCCTCTCACCGACGAAGACAGGGGACTGTTCGCCGGTCTGGACTCGGGGCAGATCCAGCGCACATCCGAGGATATCGATGCCTTCCTGCAGTCCATCGGAGACGAGTTGATTGGGAGTTCCGGAGAGCAGTACAGCTCCACAGGGGTGCCGAGTGGATTCCCGTCCGACTTTTACAGTGACACCTTTGCCGCGCTCAGTCGAGTGGCCATGGATCCCCAGTTTCACCCCAGCGAGGTTCCCAATTCGTCCTCCTCCTTGGGAGGAATGTCCTCCATGGCCATGCTCAACCCGGCTCAGAGCGCGACCGCCCCTGTTCTGAATCACGGTTTACACGGGCTCTCTGGGGTGCCCGACATAGGAATGGGCCCAGCCGGCCATCCCATGAGCCACCCCCCCACCATGGGCAACATTGGCGCGCACCTGGGTGGCATGTCATCCGCTCACCCGGGACTCATGTCTGCTGGCGGCGTGCCCTCCCAGAGCCACATGCCGCCCAATAACTTGGGTCGTCAGCCGGTAATGTCTTCGGCCGGTGCACCCGGAGGCTTTAACCCCTTCCCCAGCTACCTGTCCGCTCAGTCTCAGCCGCCCCAAGGCCAATTTCGGCAAGGGCTTTTCGCGGCCTCCATGCACCCCTCGGCGGCTTCCATCCCCCCTCATGCTCATCCCCATCTCCATCCATCAATGCCCACGCGCCGTCCCCCTGGACCCATGCAAGGGATGATGCCCGCCTCTTCAAGCGAAGGGGCCATGCCGGCCAACGCAATGGGGGAGTATAATTTAAACATGTTTATGGGGTCGGACATGTATGGCTCCGGAGTGGGCATGCCAGAGAATTCGGGGGGCGAGTATATGGGTGGCAACATGAACGAGATGGCGACGATGTTGCCGACGTCGAGCGCGGGCACGTCGCGGAAAAGAGCAAGAGGAGCATAGTAGATGGCCGGGGTGGTGCTATCTTTTCTATCTGTTGTAGGGAGCTTCTATATCTTTGTTGTTTTTACCCTATTTAATGGATTCCGTGTATTTCTCCCTTACTTTTTGTGTTTTTATTATTACATATATTTATATCCTCATTAAGAATGGCTCTATTATGTTTCGGAGGTCTTATTGCTACCTATTTCTCGTCCATCCTTCGCTTCTCTCCGCTTTTCTTCGACTCATTCACTTCCCTCCCTTCCCTCCTTTTCCCTCTCTTATTTTATTCTTTATCTTTCCTGTTTACCCCCCATTTGTTAAATTAATCTGTTGGATGTAAGGATTTTTCTTTTTGAAAGTAAATTCCCATACAAGATACTCGTCTTATCTCGTTGGATTCCCCTCTCCCTCTTTCCGTTTCTCTCTTCCGCTTTTTTATTCATGCTTTTCCTAAACGTTAGCCTTTTTGCTATTTCAATTGGTTATTATTTTTTTTTTCTATTACTTTTTGGAAACTTGGTTTTTCTTCTTTATTATAAAGCACACTATACAAGAAAATGCACGCTACACGCTGATATATTTACAAGCAAGGGGAGTTGTCTTTTTCAAAGGCAACCATCACCTTGACGACCTCCTCAGCCTCGGGCTTCGAGGCAATGGCGCATCGTCGATTTGCCAAGGCCGGGTGGGCAGCCGTAGTTGGACCGATGGTTGCTATTTTGCAGCGCTGCCACCACTCGGGACCGAAGTGGTCTTTGAGGGACGCAAGAGAATAGTCGACACCGGAGGGAGAGAAGAAGAGAAGCCAATCGGGGGGGCTGAACGCCCCTAGATTTAAAGGCGCCGGACGCGTTTCATATACACACAGCTCCTCGAGATGGAGGCCAGCGTCTCTTAGGCGGGTGGGCAATACATCACGCCGCTTATCTCCACAGAGAAAGAGCAGCAATGTTGGTGATGAGCGGGAGGTGCGCGAGACGGAAAAGTAGGAGATAATGTGGGAGGAGAGTTGCTCTGCGTTCCCGGCATGGGAACTTTGAGCGGGCCAAGAGAGCAGCTTCTGCGATGCGGCAGCCGTGCTTGGACCGACTGCGAAGAGGGGGAGGGAACGCCATGCATTCTTGAGATCCTCGTCTAACATGTTTTCAGGAAAAATAAAAGAGTTAGCAATATGATCAAAGGCTTGGCCCCCAGCCTTGGAAACTAACCCATTGCATTCCATACTTCCTTGAGTGCATCCACGCCCCTCTGGCTCGTTATCACTACACCGCCCAGTCCCCATTCCTCCGGCCGCTGATGGAATTTTTGCCGGATCGGACCGTGATAAAACACGGTTTGCATTACGGGCGCAAAATGGGGATCGTAGCCATATTGCGTGAGAAAATGCGCATAGGGATCATTGGGACGGGGATCGCGGAGGAGAAGGGCTGTGGGCATTCTGGAAAGCTACCTGTAATGCCAACGGAGCTGTTGAGAACTCGGAGGGGGGGGGGGGGGAAACGAAGGCAACAAAAAGAAGCACAAGCTGTGCACGGCTGAGGATTGCGACTGTGCTCAGAAGAGGTTTCAGACACCATTCAGAATGTACCCAATCTCCTCGGGACAGTAAATCGACGCAGGGCTGCACGAAAAGTGCAAAACGGGGAGATGCGCGTATAGATCGCCTTGATAAATGGGGTCGGCAAGAGCTTTATCGGTGGTTTGGTCAGATGGGGAGGGGGGCGGGGAGAACCTGCCTACTTCCGAAGCTTCATCTCCTCCCCCTCCGCTGTGGGTCGGCCGGCTTTATTTATTTGTTTCGAGGCATTGCACCTAAGCGAACCGGTTGCGAGGGGGGAGCGGAAAACGAGGGGGTGCGGGGCCGCAGTCCGTGGGAGGGAAAATCGGATTTTGGCTGAGAGGACACGCGGGAGGGCTAGGAAGGGGGGATTCAGATGAGGAAGTAATTGGAAAAGAAAAAAAAACAGAAATGAAATGCGCTTGCTGCATCCGAGGTTTATGGTACAGATTTGAATAGGAGCTGAAAATGGTATATGAATAAATTGACATTCTTGTGTTCCCTATGGAGAGTTTGACCGCGGAGGGGTCTATTCGCGATCAACTGCCCATGGCTATTCCCTTCTACAAGAGCAGGTTTTTTTTTAAGTCGGGCTGCACGCTAGTAGCTGGGAACAGGAAAGCGTGTTGACCCGTTTTGAGATGCCCGTCGCCATTTATGTAGGGAGGATCGGAAAGTGTACAGAACATATATATCGTCGATGCTTCCCAGCTCTTTCACAGACTTGAGTTGCTTTGTTTTATTTTTCTCTGCTTTTTCTCAATTGCTGCCCTTTCGAGTTCTCATTCCACCCTCCTTCTCTCTCTATCTCTCTCTCTTTCTCTTTTGTTGGCCTTCCTCTCTTTTTAGGCCCCCTCCTCTCCCCCTTTTTTCTCAAACCACCATTTGAACACACCCTTTTTTGTGAGGATTTCTTCCAAGTGTTTGGCTTGCTGAGAATTGGCTTGAGCATTAGTTATTAATGACTACATCCACGTTGCATTCGCATAATAGCACTATGATGAAGACCACTAAATCGGGTCGCCCGTTTGTGAAGGTGAGTCTTACGATGACTAACGGCTGCTTGCTGATGGCCTTGGCTCGCAAGGCTCGGATATTCAGGATTTAAGCGTTTATATTGGCTGTAGCCTGCTGAACAAGGTATACTGACGCTCTCCTGTTTGCCTAGGATATCCACGATCTCTTTGCCGCGCTTGTGGTCTCTCTGCCTCTGGAGACCAACCGACGGAACTTTCGCAGCTATCCGAATACATTCACGGCCGAACAGGCCATCACAAACCTCAACTCGCTGCGATTTTCGCAAACAAACCGTGCCCCCGACCCTAAGGATCCCACAAGGATCGTGACGACCACCGTTACCACCACCTTCAGCATGACCAAGGATATGGCACGCAGTCTTTGTCAGCATTTTCTCGACGCTCACTTGATGGAGAGCGCAGTCGATAAAAGTAACCGAAACTTTAAGGATAAGGGCATCTATGGAATCACGCCCACCGGCGCCAGCATTCTGGAGCGCTTCATCAATAATAACAATCTGGCCGCGGCCCACCTCCAGGCCCTGTTCGGGCAGATTGCGGCGATAAAGGTGCTTGTGCTGGAGCGCAAACCGGACGACGATACCCTCCTCCTGACCCCGGATACCGTGCGCACGATCTTCAAGCGATTCGCTGGCCCCGCCCCCAACTCCAGCTCGAGCGAGAATGGCCTGGGGGGTGGGGACGAGCTGGGCTCGGACAGTTCGTCGGTGATGTCGACCGAGGTCAACCGGAACCTTGGGATCGAGGTGCGGGACCGCACGCTGTTCTACACGGTCTATCCCAACACGTTCCACGGGCAGGCTGCGCTGGATTGGCTGTGCGAGTTCACCACCGTCATCTCGCGCACAGAAGCGGCCACCATTGCCAGCGAATTCATCCGTCTCTCGCTGGTGTCGCAGATAGTGGAGAAGGGAGAGCGCGAGGACAAGGCCGCGGGAATCGTGGACTCGAAGTCGACCCTGTACCAGTTGACCGACGAGGGCCAGAAAATAGCAGGCTGGCTGAACGAGGAGCTCCCCAACGGGAAGAACGGGGACGAAGTGGATCTGAAGGAGATGCTGTCGTATCCGGCAAGCGCTGCCACAAAGAAGTCCGGCGCCCGCCTCAGCCGCACCGACTCGTCGCGCCTCCAGAAGTCTCGCCTGATCGACTTCAACCTCGATGCCAAGGAGTCCAACGCGGCCCGCCTGCAGCAGATCCTCAAGGACGCCAAGCTCTTGCCCCTGTTCCGCGAATTTTTGCAGTCGAACTTCTGCGAGGAGAACCTGGCCTTCCTGCTGGAGTGCCAAGAGTTTAAGCGCAAAATGGCGGCCGTCCGGTCCAGTGGCGGAGGCCCGGAGCAGAAGAAGGAGGCCGCGAGCTTGGCGGTCAAGATCTTCGTCACCTACCTCGCCCCCTCGTCCCCTTCCGAGGTCAACATTGACCACTCGCTGCGGCAGGAGATGGTGCAGTTTTTCACGGCCGCGGGCATCGTCTCCCTCACCACCACCTCCGCCCCCCCCACCTCGACCTCGGCCACCCACCAGAACAATCTTGCCACCGCCACCACGACCACCACCACGACCACCGTCACCACCACGGTGACCATCAGCGAGTACAGCAGTATCACCAGCGGAATGCTGGAGAACATCACCCAGATGTACGACAACGCCCGCGATCACATCTTCCGTCTCATGAGCACCGACTCCGTGCCCAAGTTCATGCACCCGAAATAAGCCCTCGCTCCTCCTCGCCAGCCTCTCCTCCCTCACCTTCAAAAAAGTCATGAGAAAAACAAAATGTTTACAATACTCTAACCTATCCTATAGAGTAGGAATATTTGTAAAAGCATAGGATTTTTTTATTGTTTTTTTTTTTTTATCTTTACCCTTTCATAGAGAACGTTTAACTATTTTTCTTCGACAACGATTCCACGGTCTTTTTTATTTTTATATTTTTTTTTTTATTATATTATTATATTATTTCTATTATTTCTATTATTTTATTATTTTTATTTCATTATTATAAAATGAAAGTTTGGCCTCTTCTTTTTTACCTTCTTTCCTAATGCTCTTTACACACTTCTTCTCACCATTAAAATTAATAGTTCATTCCAGCACGAAGGAGAGGAGTGAGAAGACCACGAAAAAAAAATTAGCAATACAAAGGGAAGACACATTCTTTGAAAAAGTACTGGAACCTCAAATGTTCAAAAAAAAAAATAATGATTAGAATGAAGAGTGTGAAGCAACGAAGGTAAAGAGGACCTTAGGGGGGCAAGGCAGAGTGCATTCAATGGTTTGGCATGGATGATAAATATTGCGTGGCAGTCTATTTAACAAGAGGAGGGTGGGAGGGGGGGTTGAGTGTGCACCGGCCTGCAGCTCGCCTCGTCATACCAAAAATGTGCTATCGATGTCGTGGGCAAAGTCCCACACCAAGATCCGCTTGTCCAGCGAGCCGCTCACGATTCGCCGCTCGTCGAACTGGAGTTTGAACACGCTCCCCGCATGCCCCCGCAGCTCGCTCACCAGCTTCCCCGTCTTCCGATCCCAGACCTTGATGGTTTCATCGTAGCTCCCGCTCACAATCCGGCGCGCGTCAAACTGCAGAGTGCGAACCAATTTGGTGTGGCCCTTGAGGATGTTCAGGCAGGCACCGGTTTCCGCGTCCCACACCCGGATGGTGAAGTCACTCGACCCGGACACGATGGTTTTGCCGTCAAACTGCACACATGCGATCCCGCGGGGATGCGCGTCAAGCGTGCGAAGACACGTGCCGGTGGCCATGTCCCATACCTTAAGCGTGCGGTCGCCTGACGCAGACACCACGATTCCGTCGCGAAACTGCACCGAGTTGACGGCGGCCCGATGCCCGGTCAATCTGCGGATACACTTGCCGCTCTCGCGGTCCCACACCCGGATGGTCTTGTCCTTCGAGGAGGACACGATGTGGTTGGAATCGAAGCAAAGGTTCAACACGCTGTCCTCGTGGCCAACCAGCTCTTTCACAACGTTTCCAGTGTCTAGCTCCCACACCGCAATCGTAGTGTCGCTACTCCCGGTCACCAGCCATGGGCCGTCAATTTGTAGGCACAGGACACTTTTCTTGTGGTGATGCAACGTCCGCAAGCACTTCCCGGTACGAATGTCCCATATCCTAACGCTATTGTCCCGGCTGCCGGAAATGATTTTCGTCGAGTCGAAGTGCACACAGTACACGCATTCGGTGTGGCCCTCGAGCTCGAGAGTGCGATAATTTCCTCGACGCCAGTTCGATTCGAGCAGGGTGCGCTGGTGAAAGAGGTGTTTCCAATTAATGGCAGGCGCACCCTCAGGGGTGCGGTGGATCGAGAAAGGATTAAAGCCCTCGGGCGAAACCCCCTCCTGGACATTCCGCTGTCCTATACTTAGTCCCGCACTAACGGCACTAATGGGAGAACTGATGTTGGAAAGATTTTCCAGAGTAATATCCATCGTTTTTTGTGACTCGCTCTGGCTCTGGCTCAACTCGATACTCTGATAGGCGTCTGTTGTACCCAGATATTCCTCTATCATCTTATAGTTTGCTGGCCAGCCCTGAGCGGCGTAGAGGCGTCGCCATAATCGACTGTTCGAGGATATGCGATTCCACACGGTCGAGACACAAGCACATCGACACAGGGTGGGCGCATCGACAAAGGAAAGAATGTGAAAGGCTAGTTCAAAAGGGAGGAGCTAACGGGTAACAAGGTGAAAGAAAATGGCACGTGTTAATGATTAGGGGGACACCAGCGGAAAGACAGTGGGAGACTCACAGCAATAAAGTCTCTGTGCAAATATGGTGTAATCTGCCCATGCACCCTTGCAAGCATGGAGGTTGGTAGCGATAACAGCACTTGAACGGCGAAATCTAAAGGAGCCAACATGCATTGACATAATGCTTAATGGACCAAGTCACTCTCCACAAAATGGAACCATTATGATATTCTCACCAGCTCTTTGTTCATCTGACCAACCATTCATCCACTGAGGGATCTCTGTTCTCTGTTCATCATAGCCTTCGTCTGTAGTCTCTATATCAGAGACATTTCCCGCCCATTGCCCATTCCACGGGCCATGCAGCCTCACGGTCGCATGCTGCTGCTGGTTTGGCGATGGCAAATCATATCCTTGGGGTGCCTTATGATCGAAACCATCTCCGATTGTATTAGATGTTGGATCGGATGCACCCGAGGGTATGGAGGACATTCTAGCGAGTAGTATTTTCCTTTATTCTGCTTGTGAGATTGTGTCGAAGTCAATGGATACTATGAGGAATTTTAGGAAAAGAAAACGATCATGAAAAAATAAAACTTGCCATGGGCTGATATTCAAATTACAATACAAAAAGGTTTAAGAAATTGAAATTAATAATAAATGCTATCGTCCAATACCCGCCGAGGCTCGGGATGCATTTTGCCTTGACGCCCCTTGTCGCTCTTGCCCTGCCGCTTGCTTCTCTTTTTCCTTGCGCACATCGTACTCATGGGAGGGCGGGTAACTGGGCAAACTGGCATAGAAAAAAAAAATAAAGATTTGATTAGCAAACAGCTGTTATTACCCGCTATATGCAACATGTCCAGCTCCAGTTGCAACGAAACAGCATAAGCATAAAATGATAGTTAACCTTTTTGGCTCCGCGGGCAGAGGTTCTGTCCAGAACCAGTCGTGATCTAGTGCATCAAATGCCTTTCCCCTCTGTTTCGGATTCAGGGTCAATAGCTTCTCGAGCAGATCCACGGCAGCACTCCCAAAACGCGCAAATTCATCCTTGATCATGCGCGGGAACTGTTTAAATCTGACTTCTTTCGCCCCGGGTAGATCCCGCCAGCCAGGCCAAGTTTCGTCGGTGGGGGAGCCGCATAGCCTAAAAATGCGTTCAAGCTGCTCCATCACGGTGGAGCCAGGGAATAGAGGCTTCCCGCGAAGCATCTCCCCCATGATGCAACCAACTCCCCAAATGTCAATTGCCTCGGTATACCGTCGTTCCTCGAGCAGAAGCTCGGGTGGGCGATACCAGAGCGTGACCACGTTGCTCGTGTAGGCCCGATTTGCTCCCTCTTCAAATGGACGAGAGAGGCCAAAGTCTGCGATTTGAAGAACGCCTTCGTTATTAATCAATAGGTTCGCCGCTAAAATAAACAATCAACCAAACAAACAACCATTGATAAGTGCTAATGGATGGAAACGGAGAATATTTCAACAAACCTTTAATATCACGGTGGTAGATATTATTCTAGCATAAAATGGAAGTTAGCGACTTTTAAAGAACAAACTGGTAAAATAGAGGTAATTATGATAAAAGAAAGGATACATTACTTGATGCAGGTAGAGGACTCCCTCGATCAGTTGTTTTAGATAGAGCTTGATCTGTGGGATTGTGAAATTGACCTTGGGGTTCGAGAGTAGGCCGGCAAGATCGTGCTCCATATACGGGAACACCATGTAAATTTGTGCGTGTTTGCGCTGCGCACGATCACCTGCAAATGAGATTGCAATTAATTGTGATTTGGTCGAGCAGATTCAGACATTCTTAAAAATTGGAAGTTTGAAAAAATAATAGGCACCTTTCTGGATTGCAATATCGATCAGAGGAACAATATTGTGATGTTGTAATCGCTTCAAAATTTTAATTTCCCGCAGAGCCGTTATTGGCACCCCATCTGTCTCCTTGTGTATTAATATACGCTTCAATGCAACCATTTTTCCCGTTGACTTCCGCTTAGCTTTGTGAACAACGCCAAAGGTTCCTTCACCAAGCTTGCCCTCCATTTCATATTCATCGATGCGAGAGCATCCCGTGAAACGATGAGAGGAGTGGAGGGGATTGGGCGAACGATGTGCGCTTGGATGAGATGGAGTAGAGGGGGCAGAGTTACGTGGGGTAGAGTTTCCACCACTATTAGCATTACTATTATTGTGGTTGTTACTGTGGTTATTGCTGCCATTATTACTGCCGCCGTTTCCACCCAATCCGGATCCACCGAGGCCTTCGGGCGTAAAATTACGCTTACGCTGTGGATCAACTTCCTCTACTGAGCGCTTCATGGGACAAGTGCAAAACCGATCCAACCTAGAAGGCACATGAGTTTGGATTGACACCCTCTTAGTCAAAACCAGGACCAGGTGGCGCAGCTCAGCCATTTCGGTCCTCGATATTTTTTACGCGTTTGTGAACAGTAATAATAATAACATTGACTGAAGACAGACTTCGAGCAGAAAATTAGTTTATCGTTTATCGACGATAGTTTTTTTTTTTTTTTTGGCTCGGTCTCTGCTAATTCCTGATATTATAGACTTTGAAATAAAAAAGTCTATAACCAATTTCATCCTTGTGAAATCTTAATATCAACCCTTTTTGCTGAGGAATACTACTTATCTAATTATTCGCAATAAAAATTAAAAAGGGTAGAAATCTTCGACCAGTTCAAAACCGATGTCTCTAATGGATCCTGTAGAGCTCGGGGAACTCTGATCGTTTCTTGCTTAGAAGCACATAATATTTTTGAAAAAGACATTTTGAGAATGATACTTCGGTGATAGAAATGTATTTATTGCGTTCAAATTAAGAAGAGTAAATTTTGCATCGCTAGGAAAAAGAAAAAAAGAAAAAACAAGCTAAAAGAAATTCATTGCAAGATTAAAGAAAAGCTAAAAGGAATAAGTCCAACAGAAGGGAGGGGAGAGATGGTAGGGGGATATTTATAGGTAAACAAATAATATAGATGACGTCAACGAATCGAATTTATCATTTTACACGCAATATCACCAGCAATTTCAATGCTACGCTAAGGACAGCCAACACCACTCCAAACCACAGCATAGTCCGTAGAATGCCCTGTGGACGATGTATTTCTCCAATGACCCGAATGTTCCATTTGTATATCTCCATAGCTTCGCTTAGCACCGCGTCTTCCACCGGCTCCTCCAAGCCAAGCGAATCCAATCGAGCCATTAATTCTGACCTGAGCTCAGCAGCATTTTGGACGGTGAAAGCTTCAGTGCCTATACTTGATGAATGGGGATGGGTGCGGGAGGCAACGCGCCGTGGAAAGAAGTTACACTCGCGGAGCCGTTCACAGATGATATGGCCGCTCGAGAGGAGGGTACCATAGAGCGTGAATCTGTCGAAGAGACGAATTTAGCATATTGTGGCGTTATGGGTGTGCCAGAAGAGATGTGTTTGCTTACACATATGCTAGCAGAAGCTCAGGGGATGCAGCGGCAACTTGTCGTACATGGCTCTATCATAGCGTAGATATAAAACATCCACACCAACATCAAGAATAATAGCATCCACCATAAATATCCATTCTCTTTACATACTGTATATTCTAGCATGACTCGGGTCAGACTAATACGTCTTCTCCAATGTCGCCCATAATACACGGCCAAATCCCGTTCGAACGGCTCTGTCCTGTTCATCAGGTTCTCGATCCAAACATGTTGTAAGACCTCACACCGCGGCATGTGCCGCCGGTATTCTTCTTCCACGGTCTTGAACAGAAAGTAGAAGTCTCGCAAGGTCTGACGGTAGATGCGCGGATCCGAGAATGCCAATGGAAGTTTGGTGGAGAGGAGCCTACTAAACTGCGATTGATGCTCCTGAGTGCCTTTATGCAGTTTATCGGTGAGTTTGAGCCGCTCTTTAACGGCATCGACGCTCATTATTTATGGTATTGTAAGAAAGAAGAATATAGATTAAATTTTTTAGGCAAGATTTAGATCACTATGTGAACTGTTCTCACCTTTTCCTCTTATAAAATGCAATAGTAGTCACAAGTTCAGTTGATATTTCTATGAGGTCTTAAATTTTGTCGTGAATCCCAGAAAATAAGAATTCAATCCAAAACTGAATCAGAATACCAATAAATACTAAGCTCTCTTATTATAAATACCATCTAATTCATAGGATATCACATTATTTCAATTAATAGTAACTCTTTGTATAGGCCAAAAGTGGCCTATACAAAGTAAGGAGTCAAGAGTAAAATATGTAATGGATAAAAGAAAAGGCTCATAAGGTTGTCAAGTGTCATAAGAAAATGGTTATAAATAAAAAAAATGGCTATTACTTGGGACAATTGAGATCATTAGACCATTCCTCACTACCTACGCAATTCCGACACATGAACAGACCAGCAGGGTCGATCTGGTCCTTGATGGCTTTAAGTCGAGGATAATGGGTACCAAAATACGACTCCTGCCAGTTGGGCTCGTTTGGATCGGCCTCGTTCCCATATGTGCCAGAGTTGGGCGTTATGTCGCGCAGCTGCTTGATCAAGCTGGTCACCAGCTTACTCTGGGCTTGCTGACTTTCAGCCGTAGTGTTGCTAGTCCACACATTAGATATCATCATAAGGACTTGAGCTCTACGCCAAGCAGGATTGACGGCGTTTTCAGTGTCGGGGACCCGGGCAATCTGCCCTCCAAATAGGCCACCAAAAAGCAAGCTATTTGAGGCAAGGCGGGTCCTTATCTCGAGCAAAGTTTGGGTGAGCTTCTCGGTGGCGGCTGGGTTCCCAAAGGTATCCCGCGGAATAAGTCGTGAACCCATGATATTGTTGACGCCGGTGGGGTTGGAGCAAGCTTGTCCGTTTTCGCAATTTTCATTATAAGGCAATAGATCCCGGAATGATTTGAAGATTGCCATGGAACCCTGGAAGGATAATGAAGGATTCTTTTGAGCAAATTCGGCCAGTGGAGTAAAGGAACGGTTGGCGATCGATAGATCTTCGCCCGGGAGCAGATATGTGATGAGCATCGTTTTGTCAAAGATAAGGAACAGGCCTCCCCACCCAGCCTCGGAAAAAGCAGGCTGCGCACGCAAGAACTCCAGCAGAAACTCAGAAAAGCTTGTAGAATCGGTTGCATTGAGTCCGTAATATGCGGCCACGTAGGGAGTGCTCGGAAACGTGCGATGGGTAACGCTCACTACAACCCCAAATGTTCCACCGCCTCCGCCGCGCAACGCCCAAAAAAGATCCTTATTTTGACATGCATTGGCTGTGCGCAACTCTCCATCGGCCGTCACCACTTCGAATTGCAGAACATTGTCCGCGCTTAGGCCATGCTTAGGCGAAAGGGGACTATGGCCGCCACCCTGCACGTAGCCGCCTGCTGCACCCACAGATCGCTCTCCTCCGACCAACTCTAGGTTTCGCTTGTGCGAGGCTTCGTATACATCATTCCATTGTACTCCTGCACCCACAGTGACGGCACTCGCCTCCTGGATGCAATTGTTCGCGGTAAATGCTTCATGGAACGTGATGTTTTGCAAAAAATGTGTCCATATACTGAGGGCACCCGGCGCGGTGCTACGTCCAAGAAGATCGTGTCCAGTGTTCTTTATGACTAGGCGAAGATTTTGTCTGGCCGCGAACTCAACAGTTCGCTGCACATCCGCAGCACTCGAGACATTAACCGCATAGGCGGAAATTCGTCCTTGAAGGCAGGGCGTACTTCGATTGGAATGAAGTGCGCACCCTGCATTACCGTCACTCTCCCAATTTTCCCACTGTAATGCACCAGCCTGCTGGCTACGCCAGAATGGATCGGCCCATCTCCGCTTCGCCTCATTGCACGCTAACTCGTCGTAATGTGGGTCGTGGCATCGATAGGCGGGTGGAAGAGGAGCTACAAGGCGTCCACCAACTGACGCATTGAAGCGCTCCCAAGCCGTGGCGTCCGGCCAACATTCATCGCTAGGAAGACAGCGACATTTGCGCAACGGGATCTGCTCTGCCACCAATATGGTGGGGACTAGCAGTGCAATAAGGCTGCAAAGGGAGAATTTCACCATTTGAATTGCCTATATTTGCAAACTTGTCCCTATTCAATCATCCATACCGCGAGGATTTATATAATGAGCTTGCATTTGCACACTGATATATTCTGGAAATTTGGCGCTAAGCCGCTGAGGAAATTGGCCCGTTTCGAGTCAGGCATGGTTGATGAATATTCTTCATGGAAAAAAGTGGTCTTGGCAAAAAATCTTAGTCGATATAATGGAAGATCGGGTCAAAATAAAAGACATATGCTCTATTCGGTCTAACCGTAATAGTTTAACTACTAGCAGTCTGAAATAATACGCGGTTTGCTTATAGACAACATGGCCGTTGAATCCTCACTCGAAGTGCATGGAATATCCACCCTTACACCTAAACTTAACATTACTACAAATGGATACAATGCATGGTAACAGTGCACTTTGAATAGAAGAGAGAGCTCGGGTGTTGATTACGTCAAGTAAAGATGTTATTTATCAGATAATCCAATTATTATTAGGGTAAGCAGCATGTTCGGAACGAGAAGTTTAATAGGCTATTAATTGATTGGGTTGCTCTTTGGTATGATACCTGTTTATTGTGTTAAGGGCTCACACGCCCATTGATTACTTCTAAAGCCCTATGGTTTTATAAAAGTTTCTTTGTGCGAGCAGAGCAATCTAATGCTGTCATTCTAAATCTCAGAAATTTGACGCGAAAGATCACCTTAAAAAAAATATTGGTCGGGAGCCAACCTAAAGAGAAAAACAGCTCTCCCATATTAGAGGCATGTAACCTAACACCTAAATCTTTGGCGAAACTAAATTAATATATTGTATATAACCTGATTTAACCAATCTTCCAATACTCTACAGCCCTGGGTGATCTTGATTTCAGCCCCGTCTTTCATTAGAATAATCTAAACCGTCTTTTCAAACTGACCCTGAAATTGGGGGGCTATGTTTCCTATTTTGCTTGCTAGGATTTGGTAATCCTAGCCACACACTTTCCAACTAGAAGGATTCTATTTGTATCATATCGAATATCAGATCTCCCCTTTGATACATATGAATTGCGCTGTCTGAACCCCGAGGTCCTATAAATTGGGTGCCTGCTTGTGCTCTCTCAGCTGGACAGTTCTCATAGTCATATTCCTCTCTTTCTGTTGGTGTGTTTCTCCATTACAATCAAAGGTAATATTGACAGTAATATCAATTCGGGCCTTTGATAGTGTGTGTTTGCCCAATTTTAGTATTTATATTAAGTTTACAACCTGCTTTTGCAGCCGTAATGAAGCTTATTGGGTTGTCTCTCGGTGTTCTTGGCATTGCCTCTGTGGTCCAAGCTGGCGGATTCACAAAGTTTCCCGAAAAAAACTTCCAAGGCACACCCTCCTGGAGCGATGGCAACCCCTGCCGTATAGGTTGGCCTGGAAATCCGGACCAAACCAGTTTTCGCTTCTGGAAGTCTATTAGGGCAGATCCTGGGTTTGTTTGCTTCTTCTATACCGGCAATAATTGTGCCGGTGGCTCGTGCGAAATATGTGTGGATGAACAAGGGTGGTCGGACACCACGATCTTCCGTGGAGTAACAGGCAACAGCTATAAGTGCATACCAGCCGATAGATACAAGTGTGGAAATGCGCAATGCAGGTATAAATAATAGCGTGGGGTCTAGAGAGTTATAGTAGGGATGCAGCAATTAATTTAAGGCTGAGATTCGATCTTCACGATCTTCACGCTGGTTCGCATTCACACACTGTGCTTGGTAGTGTAATTTTCAAGATATAAAAGCCGAAATAAAAAATGTCAATCTGTTATTACACGGAGAGTTGTTGACTCCTCTGCCTACTGTAGCTTACTGTAGCTCCCTTTAGCAGCTAGCTTATGCTTATGGACACTCACTTCCCCCTCCAACTTTCTCTACTCAAGGCACTCAGGAAGAGAACGCCTCTACACACGGTTGCTGAATTCTTCGTAAATTTACAAAGACTTATATTCCATGGTTGAATAAAGACCAATATAGAAAGGACGGATATACATCAATACTGGATAATAAAACAGGGCATTCAGATATTTAGCGCGGGATATACTAAATAGTATTTATCTTGAAGTTATTAAAGGAATTTATACAGGAATTAACCAAATTTTCACAAATAAATATTAGGAGAATAAATTAAAAAAGATCACATTGGGATCCGGGTAATTTTACAAACTGATTACTCGACAAGATACAATTTGCACAGGGTCATCGTTCTATCCTTCAGTCGCTGAAGCACCGGGAGCGTCACCGGAATCTTTATTTCGCAGCAAATATGCCGCAGCTTCCACAGATACTTGCGGGCGAGTTCTACTTCCCCCCATTCCTCATAGAGCACCGCGTTCAGGACATCTAAAGCCCCAAAGAGGGGTGCAGCAGACTTGGAGATACCACAGTAAACCCCCCAGCTAAGGCGCAATTCCACGAGATCTACAATCCTACGCACGCAATACATACAAACGGCGAGGGCTCTATTCCCAAGTTTAGACGCGGACACGAGCACGGGAAGGAAAAACTCGATGTAGGAGCCGAGCACGTCCAACTCTTGGAAGATGGCAAGGGCGGCAAGGGCGGTCGAGTATTCGCGGGAGAGGTGCAACACGTCCTTTCTTAGAGGAGATGGGCAGAGTTTTTCATAGTTGCTGAGCAGGTGCTCTGCCTCGACGGCAAGGGTTTCCGGCTCTATCCCCTCCGCCCTGCGTAGCATTAGTTTTCTTAGAATCCCATAGAGTCGCCCTGTATATACCGCGCACTCAACGTAGAGCGCATATTCTCCAATTTCGTGCGCATAGGGGGTTGGCCGCTTCCTTTCGTCAAAAAGCTCTAACTCCTGGTCGGGCTGATTCGCAAGTAAAAAGTGCTCATGCTCCACGAGGCTAAGCATCCATCGAACGCGGTTGAATTGCTCTTGCATGTAGGCATTCGGACAGGGCTGGTCTCGGATTAAGTTGAAATGTTGACGGGCAAGGTGTATAAAAGTCGGGTTCCCGGTTTCCATTCGTGCCCGGGTATAGAGCAAACAAAACCCGATGACGGTGGAGAGACTAGGTTTATCAAACAACTCCTCCTATTCACAATAGCAGCATCCAACGACCGTTAGCACCTGTTCTGCCACTATATTATCCTCTAGCAATATGGAGGTTACCATGAGCATTTTCGAAGTTTGATCTGCTGTCCGAGCGATGGGCGATCGAAACCTCACCGCTATCTCGGGGTGTTCTGCATGCACGTGGCAAGTACTCCAGGCCAACGCGCTCCACAAGATAAACTCGTTCATTTTCCCTTCTCGGAAGGCTCGCATGCATCGTGGGGCATCCATGAGACGGCCAATAGTGAAATGGCAGCGAAAGAAACAGCGTAGGAGCGAAGCCATTTCATTCATCAGTTCTTTGTCTCTCATTAGTGGAGCAGGGAGTTGAACGGGGGTATCCGCTGTATAAAGTCTACGGAAGAACGCGATGCGTTCAGAAGAGAGAACAGCTTGGTACCAGTTATATTGCAGCTGCGGGAGCTGTCTCCGACTTGTTGTCGAGCTGTTGACAGGCGATCGGGGTGAACGCGGGGAGGATGTAAAATAGGATAAATGTGAAGGAGAATCTGGGCCCAACATCTGCTGCAAGCACTTTTGCAAATTTCCTGCTGATTCAGCCTTGATCCAAAGTATCAGGCTTTTATTCGTTCGACGAATCTTCCAGCCCTCGGGTAAACTTGTGGAATCTACCTCGACGGTTGGATCTCTCGATGCTATCCGCCTTTTTATTTTGGAGATTTGGGGCATATTATTTGCTAGATCCTGTTCCATTTTACGCATCCGGCGGCGAAGCTGACCCAGAAGATGGGAGATGTACCAGATGAACTGCGCTGCCTCCTCGTCGCGTTCGGGATATCTGCAATCGGCATTGGCATGTGCGCATCGTCCGCATCGAGGTACATTCATGTCACAATGGCCCTAATGAAAGAATATAGGATGGGAACAGCCCTGTCGTTAGCGATGACTGAAAGGATGATGCTAATGCGATGGATTATACTTTGACATCTTTGCAACGTTTGCATGTTTGGATTTGAAACACTAGAGACATGCCATTACTATCG
Source organism: Calcarisporiella thermophila (assembly GCF_041956535.1). Lineage (NCBI taxonomy): Eukaryota > Fungi > Calcarisporiellomycota > Calcarisporiellomycetes > Calcarisporiellales > Calcarisporiellaceae > Calcarisporiella > Calcarisporiella thermophila. Next base: position 23,132 of record NW_027192232.1, read on the forward strand.
CTCTGTTTGAATGTAGTAGAGCCATCGACACTCCATACCATTTCATAATTCATACTTCGACGGACACCGATATTGATGGTTAGGGAATAGAACAAAAATCGCACTGGGTATAGATGTTTCGCCAATAGAGTTTTGAAAAGCAACCATAAAAGCTAAAATAGCCAAACCCCAAGTGGGAAGATAACTGTGACTGTTGAAGCAGGAAAGAATTGCCGCCTAAATGAAGCCAGCCTGATAAAGACCATATTACATTGACGACATCTCATAAACGCTGTAGCAGAGCTTTCATTGTAGATCTGTTATTTAATTACAATATATTATGTCCATTACTAGCCTCTTGGGCTTTTCTTCCCCTGCCGACATAGATGTGTCCTTCACAGGGGAAGAATCGCGTAAATTGGTAGAGGTTAAGGTCGGAAAGAATCGAAGAGAGCAATTTCCCCTCTATCTTGATGGCGAGACGGTATCGGGGCTAGTTCACATTCGCTTGCTGGGTGGGAAAAAGCTGGATCACTTGGGCATCAAGATTGAGCTGGTCGGTAGTATTGGTAAGGACAGAGGGTATTCCCCGATGCAGGGAAGCTGTTGACGTTTGACTTTGACCATGGCAGAAATGATCTACGATCGCGGAAGACACTCCGACTTCCTCTCGCTCTCCCATGAGCTGGCAGCACCAGGGGAGTTGCACCACAACACGAAGTACGATTTCACTTTCAAAAATGTGGAGAAAGCCTATGAGTCGTATCAGGGAATTAACATCCGCCTACGGTACTTTTATTTGGCCTTTTTGTTTCGGAGGAGGGACATTATTGACGCGCGGGGGAGTCTAACCCCCATTTTCACAGATACTTTGTGCGTGTGACCATATCGAGGCGCATTTCGGACGTCGTGCAAGAACGGGATCTCTGGGTGTACTCCTACAAACCGCTCCCTGAGAAGAACGACGCAAGCATCAAGATGGAGGTGGGGATAGAGAATGCATTGCATCTTGAGTTTGAGTATAACAAGTCTAGGTGATGGTTTGGCCGATGATCGAGCGATCTCTACCCCCCTACTAAACGCTGATGCTCTGTTTCTTATTTTCATGTGAAAAGGTATCATTTGAAAGATGTCATTGTTGGGAAGATCTATTTCATGTTGATCCGAATCCGGATTAAACATATGGAGTTATCCATCATTCGACAAGAGATGACCGGATCAGGTACAGACCCCGATTGCCATACTAAAGAGACTGGGGGCACTCACCCCATTCTACTCTTCTGTGCCGATAGGACCGAATCAATATAGTGAGAGCGAAACCATCGCCAAGTTTGAGATCATGGACGGAGCGCCTACTCGAGGTTAGAGATGGATCCCTAGACTGGTTTGTATGTATGCCATGCTGATGCACCTCGATATATAGGAGAGACGATCCCCATTCGACTTTTCCTTGGCGGGTACGAGCTGACACCCACCTTCATCGATGTGAACAAAAAGTTCTCCACCTGTTATTTTCTCAGTCTTGTGCTCATAGACGAAGAAAATCGGAGATACTTCAAACAACAAGAGGTCACCCTCTATCGGCGGCGAGGTAGGGGGGGGGGATTTTTCGAGAATGACCCATGTTTCTCTCGCTCATTGCATCTATGTTTCTGCATTATAGTAGACGACGGGTTTCCGCCTGAGGGAGAGGGTCAAAATGGGCCGTGATGGTTGAGGGGGCTCTACGCATTGTAAATTTTTGCAATTGACACTATACGGGCATGGATAAGATTAGTCGACTCATCTCCGATTTCTCCTCGTTATTCCCATATGGAATGCTGGGAAATCTCGTTAGCCTAGGGGTTTCATTTTAAGTTTTCATTCCCAATTACAGATCGTTTCCTTCGGATTGTGGCTTGTATATTTTTCTTTCCTTAATATTAATACACCTCCCCTTTTCCATCGCAAGAATGAGCATCCCAAAAAAATGAGTGAAGCAGAACATAGATAAATTCTTCCTTGCATCTCTGCTATTTGCTTAATGTCTCTAGTTTAATATTCCCAAGGGCTTATGCTTGTATCTGTTTGGTTTATGTATTATTTTACCTTGCTATTGATCTTCACGTACTCCTCCACTTAGTGTATTGCTTTAACTTGACCCGTCATCTGTGATTATATTATCTGTTTAGATCCCCCCTGTGGACATTATTATTGGATGTATGGCAGTGTAGAGAATCTGTAGCTCTTCTAATCCATTCAGGACTATATACCTTTTTATTCAATACTATATCATATATGTCTCTATCTCCCGCCAGCCAGGTTCCTGAGACCCCTACCCTTTCCAACATTATCACCCAAACATTACCCACTGCATCCGGGAGCCGATGTGACAGGAGGGCGCTAGGTAGTGAGCCGATTGGTTTTGATATGGATGCACGAAGCATTTTGATGAGTTAAAATATATTTCTGCCCAGATTTCGTTGCGGCATCGCATCCCCCGTCTCCGCAAAAATCCCAGTCGTTCCCACCGGCGCCTTCTCCAGAGTCGGGGGTCAATGGAGACCCATCTCGAGCCAAAGGCTCGCGTCGCTTTCTCTCCCTTCTCTTTTGCTGTTCTCCCCGCCTTCTCGACAAGATTTCTCCGCTCCAAGGTCGGAGTGGAAAAAGACAGACTCCGACGCCTCTCTATATTGACGCCACAGAGGAAGACGAGGAGGAGGCGGGGGAGGCGGAGGAGGCGGGGGGAGAGGAGGAGGAAGAGGAGGAGGAGGAGGCCGTTGGAGCCAATAGGAGAAGAAATGGGGCCACGGCCACCCGAACCTTGCTGGGGCCGGTGGGGGAGAAGGATGTTGGGCGGAAATGCCTCGTCCTCGACTTGGACGAAACTCTTGTACATAGCTCGTTTAGAGTGAGTTATTCTCCCCGTTGCGTCGGCTTCTACACCGGAGCCGCATACTGATCGTGCTCTTGCCTTTTAGCCTGTCCCGCAGGCCGACTTCATTATTCCGATCGAGATCGACAATACGGTTCACCACTTCTATGTGCTGAAGCGGCCGGGGGTGGACGAGTTTTTGCGGCGGATGGGGCAGCTCTACGAAATCGTGGTGTTCACCGCAAGTGTGGCCAAATATGCGGATCCCGTGCTAGATAGGCTGGATGTGGGCAAGGTGGTGAGACATCGGCTATTTCGGGAATCGTGCATACAGCTCAAAGGGAGCTATGTGAAGGTAACTACGCGGGACGCCCCATTCGAGCCGATGCCCTGTAAGGCTTGATGACCTCAGCATCCCCCCCCTTTGTAGGATCTGTCTCAGCTTGGTCGCGACCTACGCAGCATCATCATCCTCGACAACTCCCCCATCTCCTACCTGCTGCATCCCTCGAATGCCGTCCCAGTGTCGTCGTGGTTCTCGGACCCGCACGACAGCGAGCTGTGCGATATGATCCCCTTCCTCGAGGACATGGCCCGGGCCGAGGTGGAGGACGTGAGGATAGTGTTGGACGGCTCCATTGCTAAGGCGGCCTCGAGCTGACCATGCTCGGGTCCCCGTGTTTTTCTTGAACTTGTCTCTGTTTTTCTTGCCCTCAACCTCGTCAATAAAGGCGCTGCCCCTTCCAGCCGCTCCATGAGCGAGACTGCTGTCTCTCGCGGCCTGGACGTAAGGGGCTCCGAGCCCGCGGGCCTGCCCAAGCTCGGCGCCAATTACACTAAAGAGTAGACGTGTCCAATTTAATTTGGGGGCAAAACAACAAAAGAAAACAACAGGCAGGGGACTGCCCGAGCTTAACCCAAGATCTCTGACCAAGCCCAATTCAATCCGGGCTTTTGAGGAAGGGCGAAAATCGCCGGGCAAAACCTTCGCCGATTCCCAATCCGACCCAGAGCCCCATCCAAAAGGCAATTCTGTAACAGAGCAAATGCGGCTGTTTCTGGTGTGAGAACGGGCTTCGGACAGCCTTGCGCAATTGGCACATGCACCCCCCCTCAGCAAGCAGCCTCTGAATGCGCTAGCCCGCGCAGTCTGTCGGGTGAAAATGGATATATACGCACATCCTTCTCCTACATATGCATCGCGCCCAGCCCTGCCTGCTTACCGAGGCTATAAATGAAATTAGCGTTTTGTTTTCTTATTTTTTGACAACCTCAGCTCGCTCCTGCCTTTTCCGTCGGCTTCTGCGTCTTCTATTTTTTCCCTCTCCCCCGCCCCGCTCCCGCTCCCGCTCTCTCTTGTTTCTCCCTTGCTTCGTGCTGCCCATCCCGCCAATCTCTTGCCACAACCATGTTCCCCTCGCTGGATAATGACAACAGCAGCGGGGGAACCCCCACCAAGCGGCTGCGCGTCACAAAAGCCTGTTCCCGGTGTCGGAATAGAAAAACTAAGGTAGCATCCTAACCCATTTCCCGCCTTCTCCCCCTCTCCATGTCCAGAATTAAACCATGCCATTGCTTCTCCTCCGTTGCAGTGCGATGGACTCGTGCCAAAATGCACCCCCTGTCTCTACAAGAACACCGAGTGCGTGTACGAATCGCCCACTCCAAAACCCGGAGCTGCCAGCCTGGAAACGCTGAATGCGCTAGCACAGCGCTTAGATTCGCTGGAGCGCCGAATGAGGGACATTGATTCCTCGCCTAGCGAGGGCGAGAGCAGCGGCTCCTCGCCGGATCAGAGGAGATCTGAGACCTCGTCCCAATCCGAGGATTCGCGCTCAGAACAGAAACGGGAATTGGAGGCCATGATGCTGGTGAGCCCGCACAAACCTTTATCGCACAGACACTGGACGTTGAGCTTTTCAAACACTGGCCTTCGGTAATTAATTCTCTTTATATACGATGGCTCATCTTTTCTTGTCCTTTTCCCTTGATTGGCCTCTTTCATCCCGATCCGCACTTCCATTCATTGATCCCTCTTGTGTTTTGCGCTTTAGCATCGACACCAACATTACCAATGTCTCTGACATCTACCGCCTCCTCTTGACCGGTCTCAGCCAGCTCGACATCGGGTCCTCTTCCCCCCCCTATTCTCAACAGCTTCAGTATGATCACTCACCCCAGCTGCCTCAGCAACAGGGCGCCACCCCCAACATCCGCAAGAGCTTACGTGTCGACACCCGTTTTGGCAACGATCCTATCCACAGGATCTTCTGGAGAAGCCCTAGCGGACGGTCGGAATTACAAGGAGGCGGCGCCGACATCCCGGACGAGATCACGCTTGCGTTTATCAACCACCAGCTGCTCGATGATCTTGTAAAACAGTATCTTGATCACTTCTGCAACGTGGCGCCCATCATCGACCGGGAGGCGTTTTGGACCGAGTATCGGTCCGGGGAGATGGACCCCCTTCTCCTCTACTCTATCCTCGCTCGCATGGCCACCGATATCTACAATGTGGACCGTTTTCCTGACCCTGACACCCAGCGCGCAGTCGGGCGGTTCTTTTTCCGCAACGCAAGAACAATTTTCCAGGAGCGTTTCGACCAACCCTCCGTATCCTCCGTTCTGGCCCTTGCCAATTTGGCATGGCACAAGTACGAGAGTCTGGATCCCAACGGCGCCGCACTCTACTGCGGGGCGGCAGTACGAATGGCTCAGGTATGCAGATGCACGCACATACCTGTGCCCTCTTCTCCCCCTCCACTCGAGGTGGGCGGGCATCGATTCCAATATTGAGCTCTTCCTATCTTGATTAGATCTTGCAACTCCACCGCCGGAATTCGGATATCTACATGGAGGCTCAAAACGAGATACAGCGAGAAATGTTGCTTCGAATATGGTGGTACATCTATTGCACAGACCGCAAACTCGCCTTGTTCTGGGGAAAACCCATGCTCATCCACGACGACGACTGCGACCTGGATCTTCCAAAGGCCCTCGAGATCGATGTCGCCCGTTCTGCGGCCGACTCGGTGAACTTCTTCCGCCAGGACGTGAAGCTGATGCATATCACCGGAGACATCATCAAGAAGCTGTACTCGCGTCAGACGGACAATGTGCCCTTGAGCACGGTGTCGGAACTGGAGAACATGCTCACCGAATGGTTCAAACAGTTGCCGGCCCATCTCCAATTTGACCTCGATCACATGGACACCTCCACTCCCCGCTCCTGCTTCCTCACCCTGCTCAATGTCTACTACCATACCCTCTGGATCCTGGTGCATCAGCTGTTCCTGCCCCGCCCCGAAGACGCCTCGGAGCCCATCCCGAGCATCAGCCTGAACATCTGCACCAAGTCGGCCAACACCATCGTCTACATTCTGACCAACCTGATCACCTTTGACTACTGCCAGCAGTACCTTTTCCCCGTCTCGGTGGCCTCCAACATCCACATCCGCAACTTCGGCTCGCTGGACCCGCAGAAGGTGGAGAACGCAAAATTCAACCTCGCGAGGGTGCGGCACTGCATCAAGCACACCCCTTTCTACCGAATCCAGTATCCGCCCGTGATGGAGTTCTCTCGCTACCTGGACCAATTCCCGGTGCCGCTGGAAATTCCAGACCCCACCGATGTGGAGGAGTGCAAACGGCTCTCCTCCCCAACCTCACAGCTGGAAGCGGCGGCCGTGGTGGACTCCGAAGGAAACGGCACGGAAACGGGTGGAAATGCGGGGCCGCGGGCCGCCTTTGGAAGGGCGAACACCTTCCCCTCCGTGTCGCCTCCCACCTCCACCTCCACCTCCACCACCACTGGCCTGGCGACCCCTCACACAACCGCAATGCTCGCGAGTACTGGGCCCGAGGCCAGTGTGTTTCAGGGCGAATTTTTCGCAGGTGAATGCGACTTTTCTAGGATCATGTCGAACTTTATGCCCTCGAGCCAGGCCCGGATGCCACCGCGCACCATGAATGAGCCGCTCCCCCAGGAACTCTATCCACCGCAACAGCAATCACTTCCCTCACCACCACAACAGAAGCCACTACAGCAATCTCAGCAACCACAACCATCGCAACCCCATCCAACACTGCAACCACCGCTCGTCCAGCACGAGAGACAAGAGCAGCGGCGTGGCAACGGGACCTATGCAAGCACGCAAGCTCAGCAGCCACCTCATCCCAAACTACCCTCTTCTCATTTGCCTCCCACGCAGTCCTCGCAACCGTCGGAGGAGATCAGTCCTCTTGGTCACTTGCATGTATATTCGAACTTCACCGCATTGCCACTGACGGAACCTTGGCGGACCCCGGTGCCGACGCTAAACGTAGCGATCCGAGAAGAAACCGACGGGGAAACCCCACTGCGGGCATCATGGAGAGGAGAAAAAAGAACATATAATTCGTAGCCTTAACTGCATTGATTTCTGTTCTTTGTAAGTATTGGAATTGACTATTTTCACTCTATTGCCATTGCTATTTCGAGTACTGTGATGATATCCTGTTGGCTTATATACATATCTACGTTAACATATATTTGCGAAACATTCAATATTGGTTATTTTAGTTTTCATTCATATGTTCCTACATGTCCTGTTTGTTCCTTTTTTTTTTTTTACTTCCCCTTTAGATTTGGGTCTTTCTAAGTTATTCATATATTTAGCTATTTGAAATGAAAAAAAAAATTCTCAAAAAAGAGATATGCATCGGTTCCGTATGAAGAGCGTTCATATTCTTTTTTGCCTTCCCTGTAACATGGTCATCTGTGATATAACACCCATTTCTTTACTCCTATGCTTTTGGGGCATTTGCCGTTTTCACTTAGAGACGCTACTATAAAGAGGAGCCCTAGTATGAAACAAGCGAGGTATTTTCACCCAATCCGCTCCTCCTTCGAGTTTTAGTAAGAAACTCAGATGTGCCTCGACGGCATTCCCAATGAGATTGGCTTTAGCGTCCTCTAATTCTAAATAGAGTTTGCAATGCAACCTTGTTTAATGGTCTGATAAACAAAAGGCTCAAACACGACACAAGCAGGCGTGAGAATACCCGGTGGTTAGGTAAGCGCAAGCTGAAAGGACACAGATGCATTCGCCCGCATAGAGCCAGGCGAGGTCCAGCCGCGAGAGAGAGATGCGAGCTGCCAAGAGGAGAGGAGGAGGGGCAGGGGGGCGTGGGGGGAAATGAGGTCATATGCAGCCGTACATTGCTTCACCGCGATGCTTGAGGCTAAACAAGCTTGACAGGTTGACAAAGCCGCGCTAGGCCTAAAGCGAAAGTTAACCTTCCGTTGCCAGCGCCAACCCCCCCCCCCCCCGCGCATCTATCCCTAGCGCCCGCTTCGTGGCATGAATGGATCCACGATATTCTAACCGTGCCCACAGAAAAAATTTGGCGGAGATTGGCCTCTTGCTAGATGGATTGGTTCCCCTCGGGCTACTCCTTATCAGACACCTGGGAATCCTTCAGGGCGCCATGCAGGCTCTCCAAGTTCTCGAGGGGAATTAATGACTGCAGCTGTGCAGGCAGGAGAGATCAAGCTCATTTGAAGGCAAGATGAGGGGTGGGTCGATGCGAGTTTACGGCGAAAAATGAGGCGTATTGAAAAAAAAAAGAAGCCTGGATAAATTAATGTCGATGTCGGGTAAATTAGATTTGTAATAGACTATTTTAATCTCTATGAGCGAGGGTAATCGTATGCAGAACACTTTCGATATTTATTTAATAATAATATAAGTGATTCAGGCAGGCGTTTCAGTATCGAAACATTGTAGATAAAAACAAAACAAAAAAAAAACTTTTTTTAAAAGCTGCATCCAGTGTTTCATCATACTAGGACTTGATCGCCTCAAGCGTTGTTTTATCGTGGTCTGGATGGTCACAGAAAGCTAAGGCGCTCACTCAGCCCATGGGGTGACCTAGTTTCTGCTCCCTATCAAACGAGTATTTACTAAAGCCTGTAGATGATTTCTGTTATTATATTGCTGTAAGATAGCATATGGCCCACGTGAAAATGTAGTTATATGTATTACTTATTAGTATAATAGAGCACAGTAATTGAAAGTAGGCCGGTAGGACATGCCAGCACGGTAATTTATTGGAATTGAATATCAGGTCCATTAATTGGAAACTATCCTGTGCAGGGACAGAGTAAAGATAGGCACGGGTGTGTAAATGCATACAAGTAATGCTTAAGATCTACTGTAAGGCACTTATCATATGAATAGTGGACCGAAGCCACTTGCATACCTATCCTTCCAAAAAATTGGATGTCAATTCTCGATGTCACTCCTCTTTGTGGATTTTACTACTTATTTTTGTAGCCGTTTGATATCGTTTGCTTGTTTCTATATTATTGATGACCATTGAGCCATAAGAAAAACCCGACAAACTCCCATAAAATATAATAAAAAAAAATCAAAAATAATCAAAAAATTTTTATATAAATATTTTAGATTTCCTCCGGTTTTCAGGAGCGCACTAATAGCTTGGTGCGTTAGTAGTTGACTGGTACAATATTTCCCTTCCAAGGAAAAGGACGGGGTTCGATTCCCCGCTAACGCATTTCTTTTTAATTTTTTACTTTATTGTTCTCAACAATGATATCCGTGGTTGAAACGCAGAGAGAAGTTGGCTGCCTGGAATAAAAGGTGTTCGTCGCTAGAGGATATGAAAATATATTCGAGCGCAAAAAATTATCTTAACTGCCGGTGGATTTTTGCAACCAAAAATGCCACCGCGCCATTGACTTCTGGTGCATCCTATTTCGGCGGAGAGCTCACCGAACAGGTGTCGAAGGAAAAGATGCTGAGATACTGTTTTAAGTCACTTTTGTCATAGTCTGTAGCCCGTACATTATCCTAGCGACGAAGTCCTACAGTTGTACAGTCTGATTTAAAGGAAATAACTGGGAAGGCTAATATAAATAAAACCGTCGAAATGTTTCCCTTTTTTTTTAGATTTAATATCATCCCGTCCTTTCTTTTACAGGGTTAGAAGAAAAGAATAAAAAGTATAAACAATAAAAAAGAAATAACAAAGAATATATCCGTAAATAATAAAGAAAAGTGACCGAAATAGAAACAAAACCAGTAGGAAAAGAAAAAGTATTTTTGAATTAAGAGTAAACGTCTTGAGAGGCCTTGTAGAAAGAGCAAAATTATGAGGGCGGAGTATTCAACACATCCACATATCGTGATCTTGCCGGTCGACGGTGTCCCGCTGCCGAAGAGCTTCGGATTCCACCCGGTGGTGCTAAATGGCCAGATCCGCTTGGGCTCAGAGTGCCGCTTGAACGCCTCGTATCGCTTGGCATAGCTCTCTGACCCGGCGTCGACATCGGCCTGGGAGGTGCGCCTAATCCACCAGAAGCCGCATTCTCTTTGGACGCGTGGTCCAGCATCGAGGGGGTTGCAGATCGAGATTTGGGTGGGGGAGGAGGGGGGGCGGGTGCCTCTGAGGTGGCGCCGGCCTTCTTGTTAATCCACCGCTTCTGTGCTTCGTCGTAGTAGAACTGGTTTTCTTCGCCAAGGTTGGCGACAGGTGGGCCGGTGCGTCGACTAAAGAAACTGAACACGCTCCATCCTAGCGTAGTTAAGAAGAAAAAAATACATCAATGAAAGATGTTAGCCGGGGGAAGTCCAACGACTGAGCACTTATATATCCATTACCTTTTGACTCCTCCTTCCCCTCGGCTGCCTTGGTCTTCTTTTCTCCCTCTTCTTTCTTCTTCCTCTCTTCCTCTCCCTGTTGCTGTTCCTTCTTCCGTTGATTTGCGTTATTTCCAAGCCCTAGATCGTCGTCCAGTGGTGGATTTTCGGCTTGCTGCTGCTGCTGCTGCTGTTGCTGATTTTGATTGGAGGGCGTCGAGGGAACAGCAAATGGCATGGGCGATGGCACATAGCCCATGGGGGATATAAACCCGCTGGTGTCAAAATTGTCTTCAGCAGGCTGCTCGGCTGCATTCTCTGTTGTCTTTGCCCCGTGTTCATAGTGGGCCTCATCCTGTTGCGGCTGATACTGGCTATAGTCGGTATAGCCTGTGTAGTTGTCGGCAGAATACGGTGCTTGCTCATCTTGTTCTGTAGCCCCGTACGGTTGGTAGTATCCATAGTTGTTCTGTTGCTGTCCCTCCTGTTGATACTGTTCTTGATACGACTGTGACTGATATTGGGAGTGCTCCTGCTGCTCCTGCTGTTGCTGTGTGTCGTTATTGTATTGAGACTCATAATAACCTCCATAACCCGCATAGTCACCGGACTGGTTTGACCATTCGTTATAGGTGTATTGGCCAGGTTGCTGCTGCGGTTGCTGCTGATCTAGAGTCATCTGCCCATAAAACGCGTCATATTGAGCGGCAGCCTCACCCCCTGCTTGCCCACCATACTCTCCATAGCCGTTATATGCAGCGTAGCCGTACTGGTCGTTCTGCTCTCCGTCCGTTTCCGCAATTGGCGACATGATCGTTTGCCCTCCTGACATCAAGGATGCCCTCTTGTTCGCATTGTTCAGCTGATTTTCTTGAGCTCCAGGTACCTCTTCTGCCGGCTGCTCCTGTTTACTTGGTGTGAATGCCCGCAAGAAAGGAGATACCACTGAATTGGATAGCATGATGTTTGGAGTTTTGGCACGGCGAGCTGGCTCTACCTTCATGCCTGGAGTCGCCCGACCTGTCCTCATCTCGGCGGCGGAGGCGCTACGTGCCGGCACGTCGGTTGGAATTTGTGGCTGAAGCGGTGATTCCTGAACTACACCGGGGACCGCCGCATTCTCTTTAGCAGCTTTATCCTCTCCCACCTCATCGCCCGCAACAAACTTGTTAAGCTGCCCCTCGATGGAGCCCCAGATCGAATCGAGTGACGGTTTAGTCAGCATACTGCCAAGCCACGAACTCACCCCCTCATGCTCCACACTTCCAGAGCTATTCTGCTCTATTAATTCGCTCAGCTCTCGTAGCTTTTCCAAGAAACACTTGTGGAAGTATGGAGAGCCCTTCGTGTACACTTTCAGGAAATTGGCAATCGATTCACAATAGCGTCGAGCTTCGGTCAAATATCCTGAATCAGCAAGTCGCCAGGCATATATTAACTTGTAGGCGGATAAAAATGGTAGCGCGCCCGCGCAGCTACTCCCGCTCTTGAGGCAGAGCCCGAATTCATAGAGTTCTGTAAGGCGCAGGGCGTTCTCGTCCATAAACATTGACCAGCGTTTTGGATCGGCGCCGAGCAGAACAAGGCGCATACGGGGGGTGTCAATCCCTGAATGGATGGACGATTGGGGAGAAAGTAAATAACATATATGAGCAGCCCCTATCCACCCGTGTGAGGCAAGCAAGTCCCCAAGTGCGGTCATGGCTGCTGTATCGCCGGTGGTGCGATTGGCCAGCACGAGTGTAAGGATCTCTCGCCATTTTGCCAACTTATCCTTGATAGAGCGGGAATTGTTACGATCGCCAGGAGTAAATGGAGACGAGACCATGCCCTCTTGCCCTGGGGTCGACTGCAGAATAGCTTGGGGATGCGCAAAAAGTTCCTGGATCGCTTGTTGGCCTCTCCCTGCAAATAGTGAATATAATACACGTAAACCCTCGCGATCACTAGATGAAATTACGGCGGATCGGGGCATTGGAGTTTCGCATAGTTCGCGGCGTGCAAATTCGCAGACAACTTCCTTCCACAAATCCCGGTTTACACAGCTACTGATAATCAGAGCATGGGGCCACATGTCTTCTTGTATAGCGTATTTTACAGCCTCTGTGCGATCTCCCCGCAATAGCATTTCCTCAAGTGTATCAAGGCCGGTGTTTAGTGCTTTATTATCACGGAGCTGTTCTGTGTTTGGGATGGAATCTGCAGGGACTGTGAAATTCTCTGGAGCAGCCGCTTTGGGAGGTGGCGCCAAATGTTTTCGCACAGCTTCCTCAGCCTTAAGACTATTGTAAAATAGGCCAAGGTCAAAACTATCATTAATTTTGAAAAGGGAAAAAACGTTGTTTTACCATCCGGCTAAACCTTCATTTTCCAAGGTAATTTTAACTGCTTGCCACAATAAAATTGTGTCTTCGAGCTGTCTTCGATTCTCCCCTGATAATGTTTCAGTTTGGGCCATAAATTCGCTTATCTGCTGCTCCATGTATTTTATGGCATCTTTCCGCTTTGCTTTTACACCGCCTTTGTTGTTGTCTAGAAGAAGTGGACCGGGAAAAGCATCGAATCGCGATGGCTCCAATTCTTGGATAAGGTCTTTGATGCTGCGGATAAGGAGGTCACTTGGTACGACTTTATCGACAGGGCCGTTGGAAGTGGAAGTAAAGCGCTGTACTTTATGAGGGAACATCAAGATGGCCTTGCCTATCATGAATATGGTATAATGAGTATTATATCCCGATTCAATTTTAACGAAATTTACCTCCAAATCCAAACGTGATCAATGGGCACCCTCTAGATCTCCCAAGTGGGTCAGTATCAGCAATTGAGGCATGCATGTACTGCGACTGATTTTGTTCCGCGCCAGCATAGCCTGTATAGTCATACGGTTGGTCCTGCTGATAATAGGCCGAGTCACCATATTGCTGTGTATCATACTCTCCGTAAGTACCATATTGTCCCTCATGCTGCTGGTAGTATCCAGCACCAGTTTGTTGGTCGTAGTTTTGATTATAATAATCATAATTTTGATTATAGTAATCTTCGTATTGCTGCTGCTGCTGTTGCTCATACCCGCCCACTTGATCTTGGCCAAACCACTCAATATTTTGTTGGTTATTTTCCATGTTATCTTGATAGGCCGGCTCAGTTGCTAAGGCGGGCGTCTCAGTTGATTCAGTAGAAGTTACAGCTGGCTGTTGGTACTCATATGCTCCATAGCTCATATAATCATACCCACTTTGGCTTGCATGAATTCCAGTATCCGCGAGTGCTGTGTTTGCGTGCTCGCCACTCATCTGTGAAACTGCGTGCTCCTGCGTTCTTTGAGATATATCCTTCAGTTGTTGTTGCGGAGGTGATTGATGCTGTGACACAGGGGGGGCTTGATTATATGAGCCATGCATGTTATAATCAGTGCTATTACGGTTTGACGGCGGTTGGTGAACAGGTGCTTGAACAGGCGCTTGAACAGGGTATGGGCCGTATTTCTCATGTGTAAAGTCCTTGCTCGATCGAGTAGATGCCTCCTTTGGCGAATTAACTGACGGTATCTGAAGAGGCATTGGAGGCCCTTGATCAAAGGCATTATGATCAACACTGTTTCTAGCTGAAGGAATGCGTTCGGAGGATACAGATTGTGCTGATAGTGAGCCACGCTTATTTTTTGCAAGCTCGACGCTTAATCTCTTGGCAGGAAGTTCCTGCAATATCGGAGGGGAAGTTTGGTACTGTTGTTGTGGGGGTGGAGGTTGGTACATGCTGTAATCGGTGCTGCTTCGAGTTGAGAGAGGATACTTAGAAGAAGGCGGCTGAACTGAAAACGGACTTGGTATACTCTGGGTTGATTCACGGCTTGCTCTCCTAATTTCCTGTTGCATGGAGGGCTGATGGGAAATTTGATTTTGATGTGGAGCTGGTTGTTCAAATAATTGGGCAGGGGGCTTTGCTAGCTCATTCTTCCCTTCAGGCTGTGACGATTTCTTAACGCTGTGCACATCTCCTAAGTTCTGCGCTTCTTGTTCACGGGGATATATTTGATTGTCATAAATAGTATCGGTAGCCTCGATTCCAGAGTATGTCTCGTGATCAGCGGGAGTAGCATCAGGATTTAACATAGACTGATCAGAGTAATACTGCTGTCCATACGCATCATATCCATAATTATACCATCCATTGTCTCCGCCAGCAGCCACTTGGCTCTGATCCTGGATGGGAGGAGAAGCTACGGTTGCAATATTTTGTATGTCAGAGTGTTTTTCATTCTCGTCTCCAAGTACAACTTCATTAACAGGTTGACGAGGGGGGCCATCGAGAGAATCATCAATATCTGCATCAGTTCTCTCGCCGATAACCGAATCTCCAGCGGGCACTTGATGATCATTCCCAGGGATAGAAGAGTTTTGGTCTTCTGTTGCCGATAAAAGCATCGTCTCCTGATTCTCAGTTATTACCATTCCTACACCATCACCAGACACTTCGTCAGAAGTTGAATGATGTTCAAAAAGCACTTGCTCATTCATCATTTCGGGTACATCAGCAGTAATAGTGGGTTCGGGGGTTTTCTCCTCTATGGCAGCAGTGATAATAGGGACAGCAGATGTGGTGGTGGAAGCTTGATTTTGTAGTTCAGGAAAAGGAGAATCTTGGATATCAGGGACATTATCGGACATTGGTTCTTAGAGAAAAATACACAGCGGTAAATTCGACGATGTCATAATAAATAAAGCAAAAGATGAAGGCAAGAAACTTACCAAATGTCTCGAGTCTCGAATCTGTCTGTGTGTCGGCCCAAGAATGCACTTCCTTTGTTTCTTCCATAGTATTCTCTTGATCTACAGTTGATTTATTTGGGTCAGCCTTTAAGAGATCCATATCACCTCCTGCTGTTAAAAACTCTGGATATGCACCGTAGTCATAAGATTGGTGTTGTTGTTGCTGCTGCTGCTGTTGCTGCTGCTGTTGTTGTATTTGCGGTGGCTGTACTTGATTCTTTGCAGACTCCTGAGCGAAGGGGCTATCTTTTGACAGTTGAGATTTTGAGTCGTGCATGGTTTCCCACTGTTGCTGCGGTTGCGATAACTGCTGCTGTTGCTCAACTCCATACATATTTTCATTTATACCCCATTGTTGCTGAGATTGCCCTTCGGTGGCATAATGTCCATAATACTCCATTCCTTGTTCCGAGTGCATTTGATTATCAGTGTAATGGTAATTATGCCAATCACCCTCAGGTGTATTAGCGTAGTAATCGGCACCCTGTGCATAGTAATTCTGGTGATCTTGAGTTTCCCCCGTAGCCACGGGGTGCTGTGCGTAATATCCCTGGAAATATGATTGATTGACATCTTGCCCTTGCTGAGGCTGCTCGTAATAAGATTGTTGCATATATCCGCTTGCATTATAATCGTAATTATACCAATTGCCTTCATCCTGGTGCGTTTGTTGCTGTTGCGTTTGCGGTTGAAATTGGCCTGAGATTGAGGATGGTTCAGGGGTTGGTGTGGAAATTTGTGCATTCGCAGGCGAAAAGGTAATCGGTTGTGCGGATGGGGATGTTACAGCGACGTTGGGAGTAGGTTGGGAATACAAACTCTGTGATGAATTGTACGTATTTCCAACGATCTGTGGACCGGCAGCTATCGGATTCTCAGTAGGAACCAGAGATGCCGGTTGTGAAGTGCTTTTTAACTGACTAAAGAAATCATCATTTGCTGGCACTTCTCCAAATAAAGATGACGAAGGTTCATATGCTATTTCGTTGGTTGGCGCTGCAACTGGTACTGAAGGAAGCTCTGATTGCTTCGTGTGTGGTGTTGCAGTCTTAGGGGTCGATTTGATGTTAGAGGTGGTAAGGGAAATGGATGAGAAAGGATCGTCGGATGTTCCCTCGCTAAAAAATGGGATTGGCTCGTCTTCGGCCACGGACTTATCTTCCTTTGTAGTTGACATTAGAAAGGAGAGATCGTCGTGGAAAACAAGCAATTACAAGCGGGATGGTGAAGTAGTTATCGATTATGCTCTTCTCTCAAAATCAAGTGATATAAGAGAGCACTCCGCGATTTTTTATCGTCAACCGGGTTCATTCAGAAGACACCACGTCATAAGAGCCCTTATGTAAACCGGGTCTGAAACTCTTCTGATCCTTTGGAATAATCAAATAAATTCAACCAAGAATTCAAGAAACTCCAGGTTTTGAATTTTAATTGCCAAGGAAAGCTTTTCATCAAGAGGTTAAACGGATCTATGATACTTCAAATATACCGAGAAATGATGCCTTTTGTCCCTACTATTACCAATTCACTTTCTGGAGTATGGTCCCCTATAATTTAATTTGATATGATGCTTTTAGGAATTAGAAGCAAAAAAATCCCATACCCTTACAGAGCATTAATACCGTTTTAGAAAGAATATTTAAATTGGCATACCAGGCGTTGATTTGTAAATGCGATGGCCTCAAAACATTTTTTTACTAATATCAACGTGTACTTTTACTTAAAATTATTACCCCTTTAGATGCTTTGTGCAATTACGACACATACAGAATAGCTTAATAAATGGTCTAATTGTTTAGGTATTGTATAAAAACGCCTATGAAGTTGCTCAATGGAAAACTTGCCGTTATTGGTGGCTGAGGACATATTAGACAATGATAACCATAGCTTATCTGGCATGATAATTACACTAGGGTCCTTAGTATTAGCTTGACACGGTTGAAGAGGTGATATTTAAAATATAGGAAGGATGCAAAAATTGGCATCAATATTTGATTTTTTTTATAATCATTTCAATAGATGCTTGGTATACTAATTTCTTGTTTTCTCATTCCTTACAAAAAATTGAAGCAATTTAAGAAAGGTACATCTCCAAAATAACACGATTTGAGAAAAGTATAAATTATGATTAAATAATGGGAGATTTGGGATTTACATATACATTAATGAGTGAGATAGAGCAAAACGAATTGAGATTTTTTTGCCATGTTCACCACCCATAGTTAGCTATAATGGATTTAAGTTGTTCCAACGAAATGTGTACCTTCTCTGTCAACTCGCGAGTATGCTGCTCAATACCTAGCGTGTTTACGCAAGGTAGTATTCGCAATATCCAGAGAAGATGCCATAAGGCTTCGGGTATTCGCTCATGCGGGAACGATGGGTCCTGAATCAACCATATCAGTGCATCATATGCAACACTAAGCACACCAATAAGATCCCACACAAGACATTGTGCATCCAATTCGATCACTTTCGATACAAGTTCCACAATACGACAGGCGCCTTTCATGCACAACTCGCGTCGCTCATTGTCTCCAGGTTTTTCCTCTTCACAACCCTCCGAAACTGGTAGACCTATCCGGATCAAGAGTGAGAGATAGATGGTCTCATAGCTGGATCGGAGGGCAAAACATTGGGGATCGTTTCCACTTTCTCGCAGCTCGGAAGGGCGGTGTTCATGTAAGCGGGAAAGAAGCCTCCATGCTTCACGTGCGAACCCCTCCTCCTCACGCTCTCGCCTTCCACCAAGAAGAAGAAGCTGTCGAATCATCTTAACTAGCTGGGTTATCACTGAACCATGTACCGCCACCACCGGATTTTCATGCGGTAGCCGAGAAATTTGTCCCGGCTCCCAGTTTGAAGGGAGCCACCAGTTCGCAAAATTCCCAAATATAATGTTACAACCTTCGAGAAACATAACACCGTGAGACGCACGCCGGTATACCTCGTCAACATAGGGTAGATTGTTATCGTACAATGCGGTATTGATAGGTTGTTCGAGGTGTTGCCTTGCTAGGTAGAGATAGTTACTCTTTTCACCTTCGTATAGAGAACAAATGTGCATGGCCATAAATGATATGACAACTGAGAGCGTTGCATTGTCGAAGTGTTCGCTCTATAGAAACATAAATCATCAACCAAGAATCAAGAGATACGCGAAAGATTCCGCTTTTTTCTAGAGATATTAGAGTAAATTAGCGAAAGGATATTTACTGCCAAGTGTTTTGCATGTCTAAAAGCATATTCAGAAATAACTTTAAGCCGCGCATCCTTCACTCCGCGTCGTAGTTCGTGCCTCGCCGACCATGCCATCGATGAATAGCGCAAGAGTTGATCAAGCGTCGCATTTTGAAACTCCCAAAGAAATCTCTGACGATTTAGGATACGGTATGGGAAGAAACAGTCGCAAAATGACACGGCCAAGTGAAGTAACAAAGTTTTAGGGAATTGTTTTTCGAATTCCAGCGGGTAGGCCAGGTCATTGGTAAGTTGTGGAGAAGAGCAGCGTTGCTTGCGCAGGGAATTATCAGAAATGAGCCCGTATCTCCATATAAGCCGTGTCTTAAATGCCCGAAATGCATCATCTTTAAACAAATAAACATCTCGAATAACAGGCTCTCCCCCCCATTTACTACCACTTTCACCTAACTTTTTGACAGCCCGCAGCAGATCTGAAATACTTGAGACCCCAGTGTCGATTCGTAGGATGTTTTTATGAGTGTTCGCGACGCTCCAGCCTTGCGGTAGCCCTTCAAGCTTTAGCTGCGTCGAAGGCAGAATTCCGCTTACTAGAAGGTGACCTACACTATCTTTTAATTTATCTTCTAGTTCACGAACTCGTCGTGTAAACTGTCCAAGTCGTTGTGAGAACACTTGCACGAAATTTATTTGATTAGTTGTGCTGGGTGGATAATAACATTCGACACCAGTCGATAGACAACGTGAACAAGCAGCTATTTCCATGGTACATCGTGCCTAAGCGAAATGATAATGAAGAAGCTTTGAAACTAAAATAACTCCAATGTATCTTTTTCAGCATCGGGCATCATCTCACCTTACGTCGCCGACATTCTAGACATGCATTTATCGAGCGGGTCGCATTCTCAGTCTCATCAAAATAATCCGCAGTGTCCTCCAACTCATTCGACATGTTTTCCTTTGAAATGAATGATGAATTCTTGGAGCCTTTCTTATAAGGCCTGTTAGGCACGGTTGGAATGCCAATAACCGGTGTGTAGCTTATTCTTTATTTTCACCGGTATGAGAAAATTATCGTGCCCTAATCTCATTCACCATTTAAAGCAATAAACTAATTTTATTTTAAGCCCCGTTTGGCCATAGACGGGCTGATTTTGGATTAACAAACTCGCCGATTCATTAAGCCACTAAAATCATTAAGCTTGTCAAAAATAATTAATAAAACAAACCCGCTCATATTATACAGTTTTCGCACGACGTTCAACGTTCTATTCAATGCATGTATACTTTCACTGTAGGTTTGGGTGCATTCTGCCTAATTCCTACTCAATATTGCGACCCACAACCGGTGAATGATGGGAATGGAATATGGGGTTAGTTTAACTTCTGATCTTGATGGATTTCCATCACACAATCAGGTATCACATGAACATTTCTAGATGTTTAGCTCAGATGCACTCTATTCATTATTGACAAATTTACTGATTGTCCAATCTTCGCTTGTAATTTAACTTATGTTGGCGGATGAATTTGTGCATTTGGTTTAAAATGCTGGCTATAAGCTTTGCATTCATCTAGCACGTATTGCTCCTATTCATAACCTCACTGGTTATGCTGCCACTTTGATGACTCAATCACTATGCAATCAATTCTCCAAAAAAGTGATATTCTAAGATGTTTTCGGTCAGTGACTACTTTCTCCGAGCTATGAACTCTAATGAACATATCACTAAAAGCGAGATAAGCCTCAGGTGGAAATACATTGCTATCTTGGCGATGGTTAACCGATTGCGACAAGGAAAAGTAATCGAAAGCGATCGCAAACATGCGTAGCATCAATTGTAATATGAACCTATCATAAATTACTCGTGAGAAAGGTTTTTCATATATTAAAAATATTATTATATTAAAAAACAAATGATGCAATTTGAGCTAATGTTTTGAGGCACTGGGAATGAATATAGTCTATAAATTTCGCTAATATTTTTACTACTTTTTTTTTCCTTACTTTTAACATACCTGAAAATTCGGTTTTCAAATTGGGAGCTAAACGTAAATTTACCTAAAATAACGCATATACAACATTAGTGTAAACCTCTCCGTTTCACGGCCAATTACACTTTTTAAAGTCTATACTTATTCGAGAGGATAAAGTGAATACCGGACTTATATGTGCAATGATTTATAAGCTGTATGTACTTTATCAATTAATGGTAGTAGGGACATCTTAGTGCATTATATTTAAGAAAAAAAATTGGTTCGTAAACCGATGGTGAGTTAACTGCCGAGAAGGGTGGTTCATTATTCCTTTAGCTAGCTTATGAACCTTCCTATTGTGTGAGTATTAGAAAATATAATTTTCAAACCTATCAAAATTGTTAGTCTTTTTATTAATATTAAATAGATACTGGATATTTTAAACAGCGGTGAAGGTGGATTAAAACATTATAATATGCCTTTATTAGTGATGTAAGGTTGTAAAAAATGGAATTATATGTAATTAGCTCTACAATATAATAGTTCGATTTTTGGTCAATTAGAGGGATACTCTTCTCAACGAGGCACTAAGCATTCACCGCCCAAATATTCGCCACTCAGCTCGAACGTAAACTCTCCATCTCGAGTCACGACGGGGAACTCGTTGAGACAAAGAGGGATCTTACGCTTCTTGAACGACCCTTTACCTCGCTTTTCTAACGGCGTATGACTGAAAGTCAGTCCGTTAACGCTGACGCATGAATCACCAAAGGACGCCGCCCCCTTTACATGATAGGTGCCATGTCCCGATACTGGGACTAAGATCGGCTTACATAGGGACGCCGTTGAGCTTATTACGTCTGGAGAATCCCGCTTTTCCAGGGGGAAAGCGAAGGTGAGGCCAGCGAAAAGAGAGAAAATGGCCAGACGCATGCTGTCGTATACTAATGGAATTATAGGTTTGGACTATGGGAGTATATTCGGTGAAGTAACGATCGAGTTTCAATTGTTTTTCTTTTTATACTCGCCTTATAGTTGGACTATCGCTTCGGACTAGGGCATCTAGCAAAATGTGCCATGGCTGGCAAATACCTTCAGAGGGGTAATTTTACAAACAACATGGTAGCAAATTTGATGGGATAATTTCAGATCTTACCCTTGAATGCAGCGATCAGCGCTAGATTATCCGAAACTTATTTTGGAACCGAGAGTAATTCACCCTGGAATATGCGCATATGGACGCCTGCAAATTATTTTAGCTCCATCTACTATTTTCAACGGTTCATCTCATCGAGATTCAACTCTAAGCTCATTTCTCGTCGCAATTTGTTTGCTATTAGCCCATGGGTTGAATTATCAATTTTTGCTTAGCCTGCAATCACTGGTACCGATCCAGGTTGCACGGATCAGTGAATTTCCTATGTCAGAAGGAAAACTTGCAATCTTGAAAGTACTAGACCATATCAGTAGGATGAGAGAAAAGGCCGCACTCATCTAGTATCACTAGCCACTACTTAAGCACGCACAAACGTGTAATTCAACCTTAGACTATATTGTTTTTTTAACCCGAAAATAAGGTAATCAGCAATAAGATTATCGAAAGTTTTGGATTTAGTTAGAGTCAAAGAGGGGAAGTGGGATAAATAAAAATGTGGCACCAATAAACTAACAAAATTTAGCAAACTAAATTGTCAAAACAGACAATTTGAGAAGAATACATAGGCTCTTTATTTAATGAGCGATTGTAACCAAATATATCGTAAAATACTTATCGATTCTTATTTCATTGTCAAATGATCACATTAAAATGATAATATGATCAGTTGGAACTTATCGAACATGCGTTAACTTAGAACGGAGTGGACGCAGGCAATCCTCATTCCGATACTTGGCTAGGATTGAAAAGTCATACGTGCCAACTTTATCCATTGCAGGGAAGCTATCGGCACAAAGCGAGATTTCGGATTTCGAATTTTTATCGGCTCGTATAGGCATGGGAGGGGGAGGGACAGCGATAGTTTCGTAAACTATTTCTTCAACATAGGGAGTGGAAGTAGTACATCTACCGGTGGTGTCGGGATATATGGTTATAGGGCGAGGCGTAATGGGCGATATCGTAGGGGTCAAGATAGGAGGAGGAATAGGAGGAGGAGGGGGGCCCCATTGATACCAAGTTGTGGTGGTCACCGAAGTCCTTGCGGGAGACATAACAATAAAGTAGTTTTGCACGGACACACAATTCCCGTCATAATACGCTGTACCGCGGATTTTAAACTGCCCATTTTTCGGGACGCTTAAACGAACTGGTGAACACAAATGAACCCTACGGGAATCTCCAGTAGTCAGAAATCCGACTCTGGGATCGTTACTAGTGTCTACCGCAGGGCGAGGTAAATAGAAAGCAAGAGTAAAATGTAAAAAGGCCAAAAGACAGAAGGTGCGATACATGATTCCAAATAACCAATGGCACTAGAGAAAAAAAATGCCTCAAAGACTCGGTCCAGATTCCGCGCATCCTTATATACTAGAGCACACCTTAAGTTAACTGGGGTTCAATAGGGCGCTGAAATGGCTAACACTGCTCTTCACACATAAATAAGCCTTCTTTGATTAAGATTCGATTTGAACCTCGAACAATTTCGATGTTCATGAAACATACTACTTGACAATAAGAACAGTCTTGGAAACATGAATTAGACCCTGTTTATATCAAAAACTCCTCATTCTCATAGCAAAGCTGCTAAAGTTATGAGCTTTAAGTTGATGTGCTCTTGAGAATGTTAGATTAAGCCCATTTATTAGTCATTGAAAAGGGTATTAAATACTATATATTCAATCCAATTAGTAATTAATCAAGTGAGAGAATTTAAAAAATAAACTAGCATTTATCGCTAACTTCAAGCACAATTTGTATCTCTTCGCCCTCTTCATTTCGCATTCTTTTTAGGTGATCTGATTGGCTCTGCTCGCAATTCGAACAATAGTTCAATGCATTTCCACCTGTCACTGGCGAAGCTTTCACATGGCTCTCGATCCAAACGATCCGGATGGGAAAGCGCTGAGCAGTTTGTTTACATTTTAAATATAGCGACTCCCCCAAGCGATTGTATAAGCGGAGCGCTTCATGTGAAAGGCCAAAGAAAATAAACCAACATAATGACACAAGTGCATGCCAGTTAAACAGTGCAGCGGGCGCGTCGTTTATTACGATGGGAGTCCAGAAATTTTTAACGCCTCCACTCGCTGGAGCCGTGTCTATGAATTGGAGATCACGTACAAGTTCGATTGTATTTGTAGGAATGGCGATAAGAAGATACACAAGACAATATAGAGCTATGCGATAAAGGTGATCCTTTTTAATATTAAGCTGTGTACGTTCGAGGATAGCGTCGATTTCATTTTTTCGTTGAAATATGGAAGCCAAAATTTTCCCTACATAAGTCAGATGGTTGTTTTTTTAATATTTACTGCTATAAATATTCATTCTGAGTGAAATTATAATACCGCAATCATAGACACCTTGGGCCGCAAAAATGGTGGGCCAAATCGAGAGAAGGAGTAGAGCTCGCCAGCCCTCCAACTCCAAACTTGCAAAGCATCCTCGTACAGGCGCAATATCATAAATCCTCTTTGCGGTAGCATACCGTAAACCAGAATAGAGAAAAGGAAATACTCCCGCTATCAAAATATCCATTCCAAATATATATCTCTTCGTTCTGTTTGTTATCGCATCTGGGGATGAGAGAAACATATGCATAGTCGAGAGTGCCCTGTTACAAGATAATAGTAACCCGACGGGAATGGCGGACTGAAGGCTTGTGGAGACAAGACAATATGCCCTCGCAATATCACCTGTTTCCTCTTTGAAAATCAAAGCATTCACGAAGGTAATTAGATTGGATGCAAGGGCCCAGACAGCCAAAAGGCAAATGGCAGGAGAACTTCGTAACGTGCGTACATAGAGCACCGGGGTACAGCACAGGATCCCAATAAAAGAGGTACACAGTACTAAAGAAGCGGGTAATGGACTCCCCATTTATATTAGGCGGCCTTAAAATTTACACTCATCAAAAGTAGTATGCGGGAAATGATTTTTTATATAATCTTTATATTCTTTCCGAGCTTTTTTTTAATCTTTTAATGTCCAAATATGTTAACTAAACGTTCTAAGACTCGGTACACATTTAAAGCAAAATTATTGGGGCACTTGCCGTTTTACAAAGCTTATAATTTAGAATTCCGATGCTTGGAAAAGATGCAAGTCTGATATAACTTAGCTGATTAGATGATTCCAGCAGTCTATCCTATGGAATGAGAAATAAAAGCAATTATAGAAGTTATTTTTGTTATTCAAAGATATGCACATCTATTGCCATCCGTTGCCATCCGTTAAATTATTATCTCTATGATTTAAGATCAAATCCTAAACCTTCTATTTTGAAGTATATACAACTCTAAAAAATCTTTGTGCTTATTTAGGGTTATTTCTCCTTATTGTTTCATGCCCTCTAAAGAAGGGGTGGTATCCTTTTTCTCTTAAATCAACAGGAGTCAACAGTGATAAACCCATCTATACAGGGCGTGGGCCTAGTGATATATTTGATTCTCTAGGGATCATGAGGGGAAAATGAGACATGGGTCAAGCATCCTACGTAAAATTAAAGAAATGTAAAATCTTCATACCATGGAAAAACGGGTGGATATCTATTCAGAGTTAAATAACGATCTTCCTTTCTACATACTAATTACAGCCAATAAAGTCACATTGCAATCGCGGATATTTTTTTTTCATAAATTGAGCCTCTATATATTAGAGAAGAATTCTTTTTTCTGTATAAATATACAGCATATATATTCATCAATAAACTCTTGCGGTTTAAGCCAAGGTGCTTGAAAAATATGTTTGCTAAACTCCTACTTCTTGCTCTCGCACTCAATACTATCGCAGAGCCTATAGCCAACAGTCATAAACTGGTGCCTTATTGCTATACTCCACATATTCCTGCGTATCATGAGGGGAT
This sequence comes from Calcarisporiella thermophila, assembly GCF_041956535.1. Lineage (NCBI taxonomy): Eukaryota > Fungi > Calcarisporiellomycota > Calcarisporiellomycetes > Calcarisporiellales > Calcarisporiellaceae > Calcarisporiella > Calcarisporiella thermophila. The sequence continues at coordinate 48,576 of NW_027192232.1, forward strand.
ATATCGTATCGAAGGGAGCGCTAAATATTCCGGTGGTTGCGTTGAAGTTGCACGATTAGGTGTTTCGCCCCCCGATTATGATCAGGGAACACCCGAGGAACTTATCGAAAATATGAAGCGAAGTGAAGGTATACCACTCTGCAAAAACACGATGCCGGTAGAGAATCATGGAACATACAGCTTTGAAGTGGGGGCCGTGTACAACTTTGGCGATAGCTGCTTGGGTGTAAAAGAGGTGAAAGCAGAGCGTATTGGAGCATAGTCCAAAGAGCCCGGCTCTCCCAGTCAACTTCATAGTTTTGCTTGAAAAGAATGGCCCGTTTGGTCTCCATTTTTTCATATGACTTAACTCTCCTCTAATTGATAATCGAATCATGAGCTGTGAAAGAGAATAATTATGAAAACAGTTGCTCTGGCTTGTAGTAATACAGGTATTGCGTGGTTTAGAAAATTTGAGAGTGTTTAATGTATAAATAGATATGTTATAATAAATTCGAGATATATTAGTCTTTTCGACTTTTCAGGTTTTTCAAAGAGCTTTTACGATTTTTAAAAGGTTTGGCCAAGACAAGCTATTGAAACGATAGAGTTGTTGGCTCAAACAATTTCTATAGATTCTAATCTGATGGTCCTGTACTTTAGTCTATTACTCGATTGAGAAAGTATTTCTCGTTTTTTAGGCTTACACAAAGAAATTTATGGCTGGGACAAATCAGCGCTGAAAACCCAAGTCGAGCGGGAGATTGGTTCAAATCCGCAACTTTAAACCTAGACCTTGGGGTGCAATTAATGACGTCACCATCACTAATGAAATAAGAGATGCTTCTTTATTAGTCAACTAGTGCCCAACTCGTAAGCCCAATTGCACACTTCAAATTTCATTCGAAGGATTATCTAAAGTGTAAATCAATAATGACAGTTTTAATCACAGTTAGTAACAAATAATCCAACCCTTGCATATGATCATTTGTAACCCCACTGGAAACGATGGAAGCGCTGAAATCGAACGATCCGGATTTGGATTAGCCCGGCAATAGCATAAATCCTTGATAGAGTTGGAAGAGTGATCGAGAATTCACCAGGGGCGAGCTCTTCTACCGAGGTCAGGCAAGCGAGACGTCTTGAAAGCCGGCGGACAAAAATGCCTAGAACTCTCTGCAAACTCTCTGCTTAGCTATGAGGCTGAAAGGGCTGATGCAACACGAAGGCCCATTGCACGTAACCATAAGAAGGCTGTATTAAATATAGCGCGGTAGAAGGCACCCGAGATGAACCATAGGACCCAAGTGCATGGGCAGTTTATAGCAGACTATTTTTGCTGGATACTACACGAAACGCTCACAAATCCAAGATGACGACGGAAGGACGGCGTGACTTGCTTTTTATATTAGCAAGATAAATCCGGCCACTCTAGGCCAAAGGATTGAAACCCAGCTGTATGAATATTGGAATTTATCATTTTTAATTAATTTTAAGCTCAAGGATTGGGCGACGAAGCACAGATGGCCGGTGTAATTAGGTGGTGTTTCGAAAAATTGAAGTATATCTTGAGGGAGGAAGACGCTTTCGACCTGCATTTCATTTTGTCATTTCCATAATTCCTAGTCATTCCCTTCCCCTCCCCCCTTTCCCTCATTCTGTAGTTTGCTGAGCCGCCACTAACCCTTGGCTGCCCTCCATTCCTACCACGCATACGTACGCACGCGCTCACGCACACCCACCTCTCCCCCATTCTCATAGTAATACACTAATTCATTCGCATATCATCACCATGAACCCCATTGACGCCGTGGTCCAGCTTCCACTTGAAGAGCGTTCCCAATACACCGCTGCCCTTCGCTACTTCCTCTCCACAGCCCCGGGCGCTTGCTCCGCCACGGCGCCCTATCAAACCTTCAAACTCCCCACGGGGGACAAGATCACTTGCGTTTTCCACAACGATATACCTTTTGTTTCGGCGCCCGACATCTTGCGTATACTGTACTGTCGCTTTGCGCTTCTGGGACGGCAAGTGATAGACCTGCGGAAATTCGAGGAGGGCATCCAAAGCGATCTGCGCCACCTTCAGGTGGGTCTGTCCGCGACTCTCGAGGAAACAAGGTCGCCGCTCCTCCAACTTCTGCACTGCAAGGGGAGTATAAAAACGCTCAAGAGGCAGAAGGTCTATTTCTGGTTCGCAGTGCCGTATGACAGGCTGTTCCTGGACGCGCTGGAGAGGGATATCCGGCGAGAGAGGAGAGGGATGGCCACAACCAGCATTGCCTTGGCTGAGCCCGCAACCCGCGTGAGCATGGACCGAACCGACGCCCGATTTTTCGAGCTGAGAAAGGAGCTGCTGGGCGACGAGGGCGCCTCCCATTTAGCCGGCGTGGCGGAGGGGGAGTCGTTTTTGGAGCAGCTAGAGGAGGCGAAATCGGCCACCGCGTTTTCCCTTTCGCCGACCTCGACCGTTACCCACGAGGACGAGAGGGAGAATCCCGCCCTCTCGTTCAAAGATACTCTCCCGGACCTCTCTCCCACCACCTCGGACTATAACCCGGCCGTTTGCTCGTTTGACAAGCGGGCCTCATCCCTTATGTTTTCCCCCATGGATTATTTTTCGCCCCTAATACCCTCGCTGCCCATCCTCCAACCCGAATCCCCCGAAAAACTCTCCGAGCCGCCGCTACCAACCCACGACCGCCCGCACGTCTGCCCCCACGAGGGATGCAGAAAGGCCTTCAAGCGGCTGCAGCACTACAAGCGCCACCAGCGCACCCACACCAACCTCCGCCCATTCGTGTGCGAGACATGCGGGAGAGCGTTCGCCCGCTCCGACAGCCTAACCGTCCACCAGCGGACGCATCAACGCAATAGCCTTCAGCCGAAGCAGGGCCATTTGGTGAATGCGCATGGTAACAAGCAGCCGATGGCGGGGGCCACGGAGCAGGAGTCCTTTGGAAATGTACAACTAATAAATTATTAAGAAGAAGTTGATTTTATTCATTCTACAAGAATTCAGAAGTAGAAGATAGTTAGATGAGAGAAAAGAGAGGAAGAAATGTAAGAAAAGTGCTGCCGAAATAAAAATCCAGAAAGAGTTAGCGGCCTCTGGCGCCCGGCCCTTACTTCCAGAGCTTCTTCAGTGACAAGCTCTGCTGGTCGTCCTTCTTCATCACCTTGGCGACGGCCATTTCGAAGTCTTCTTGGGTCACGTGCACCCTCCGTTCCCGAAGTGCATACATTCCGGCCTCGGTGCACACGCCCTTGACCTCTGCACCGCTGGAGCCCGTCATTTTCTCTGCGACCTTGCGCAGATTGATGCCGCGGGTCAAGTTCATTTTGCGTGAGTGGATCTTAAGAATGTCGGCACGGGCTGCCTCGTTCGGCGGCGGGAATTCAATCTTGCGGTCAATACGTCCCGGGCGAAGAAGAGCAGGATCAAGAATGTCAATGCGATTTGTGGCCATGATCACCTTGATGTTTTTGGACGGCTCGAACCCATCAAGCTGGTTCAGAAGCTCAAGCATGGTTCGCTGCACCTCTGAATCGCCTCCTCCGGATCCGCTTTCAATGCGCGACGATCCAATAGAGTCAATTTCGTCCATAAAAATGATCGATGGGGCATGCTCTCTGAAAGAGGAGAAATCAGTAAGCATTGTGGCCATGGAAGAGTCATTGCGAAACGTTCAGATGCAATAGAATGGGCGAGGCCTTACCTGGCCATAACGAACAACTCACGAACCATTCTGGAGCCCTCACCAATATACTTTTGCACTAGTTCCGATCCTGATACACGGATGAACTTGCAGTCGGTGTGGTGTGCAACAGCACGAGCAAGAAGCGTCTTTCCGGTGCCGGGGGGACCGTATAAAAGTACACCCTTAAGTTTCCAGCAACCATTGTCCGTTAATACTCTCAAGCAACTTCAGTTAATTGCAAAATCATGTATCATTACCTTTGGCTGTGCAATTCCCAAGCTCTCAAAAAGCTCTGGATGTTTAACTGGTAGCTCAATAACTTCCTTGATCTCCTTGATTTGTTTATCCAAACCGCCGATCATATCATATGTGGAGTCGGGCACTTTCTCAACCATCATGAGCGAGACGAGGGGATCGACCTTGTTAGGGAGGATTTTGTGCAATGTATAGGAGTCATTTCGGAGAGCCACACGAACAGAGGGGGTGAGTGCAGCGGTATCGATGTCAGGCGAGATATCGACAACGTATTTACCCTCGGGATGCACCTGAGGATTGCAATCAGGAGGTGTGATTAGCAAGCATTAGAGGGAGGGACGCAAAACATGGGATGGGAGTTGGTAAAAAAATCCAGAATTTACCTTGACCAACACTTTGTTCTTGCTCATGACTTTGACCACTTCTCCCACATAAGAACCGGGCTCTTGTAGCAGTTGAAGCTCTTCTCTTAACAAGCGCACTGATGAATCAAATGCATTTTTGTTAGGAGATTTGCACTTGGATCTGAATTGGCAGCTGATTTCTTACCTTTAGCGTTGAGTGCATTTCTCTGGGCTTCAAGACGCCGCAGATTCTGAGTCTTCTCGTTGATCGTCGTTTCATATTCTTCGATCTTCGCCTGGTAAAATGTTCGGATGCCTTCTTTCCCCATGGTTTGATCAAAGGGTAGAATAAATCAGCGAAACGACGCGTTGATATTCAAGGTAGCATGCGTAATACTGATGGAATCGTCACTGTATGATATCACTCAAATTTTCAACAAGCTTCTATCACTCGCTAACCTTAACTCTTTCTTTACAAAAAGCCCATCTCTTTCCAATTCCCTTTCCTAATTTATTAGTCGCCCATACAGAAATGGCCAAAAAAAAGAAACACGATCTTCCCCTTCACAAGGTTATCATGGTAGGTCCCGGAGGGGTTGGTAAGAGTGCGCTCACCCTACAGTACATGTACGGTGATTTCGTGGAGGAGTACGACCCGACAAAGGCCGACTCTTACCGCAAGAAAGTCATGTTGGATGGGCAAGAGTGCCAAATCGATATTCTCGATACGGCCGGGCAAGGTAACGTTAATCATTCAGATGAGACGCCTGCTAAGGAAAGGAGAGAGCCCATACTAATTGATATCTCATGAATTGTTCAAATGACCGCGAACAGAGGAGTATGCGGCGGTAAGCTTTTCAAACTCTCTTTTTATCCTTTTTCTCCCCATCTCCACTCTAAATGCGCCTCCCAAGCTTAGATCCGTGACAATTATTATCGCTCTGGTGAGGGCTTCCTGTGCGTCTTTTCCGTGTGCGAGCATGAATCCTTTGAGCACACTCAAGAGTTCCGGGATCAAATACTCCGTGTGTTGGACGATGAAGCCATTCCTTTCATCCTTGTTGGCAATAAGGTTGATCTTGCGCACCTGCGGAAGGTGACGACTGAGGAGGCTAAGACACGGGCAAGCGAATGGGGTTGCCCTTACGTCGAAACATCCGCGAAAACCCGCCAAGGCGTGGATGAGGTGTACACACAGCTTATGAGAATGATTAGGGATCGAAAAGATATGGCACGGGAGAGAGAACGAAAAGCAAAGAAGGGCAAGTGCATTATTCTTTAAGTGCTGTCCCCCTTTTTTTCTTCTCTTTCTTTCTTTCTTTTCTCTCTAACTTGACTATAGAATTGTTTTTATTGTTGTAACCACATTTTATATTCTCACCACTTTCTTTCCTTTTTCTAGTGGCAAGTTTTTTTAGGTGTGTTGGTGAGAGTGATTTTATAGTCTTCTAAATAATTTTTCTTTTTCTATTTTCTTTCTTTCTTTCTTTCTTTTTTTTTTTTTATTTTCTTTTTTGCTTTTGTTTGCTTATCTAGATAATATTCTATACTCTTTTATTGTTTTCTTTTTCTTCCTTTCAACCTATTCCCTACAATTTTTTTTTGTTGTTCTCGCTCTTGTCTTTGAGCTAGATCGCTCTCTTTGAAATATTTCATTCTATCCTAACGTATCCGATCCACTGTTAAAAAGTCGTCCAAGGTGCAGCTGAAACAGTCAAAAAAAAACTTAAATGTTTTATCTAATAGTTTGTGCGGTTATTTACAAATATAAGTATTAAACGTAATGAAAACTGTATAGATATGGATAAATATATAGCTATAAAATCCGGAGGAATTACGAGGAATTCAGATAGCTATAGAAAAAAAAAAAAAGAAGAGAGAGAGAAAGCTATGAACAATAAAAGAAATAGTATTAGAAGTCATTGTAGTTAGAAGCTGTAGGGGTGAATGAAACAGAAGAGGTAGAGTCCGAGGTTGGATGTGAGCGGGAGAGGTCGTCGCCAAATATCTTAGAGGGCAGAGCGGGAGAGCCCATCATTTTGGGCCGCTTATCAATGGACTCCTCGTTAAACTGCAGGGGAGGAAGACGAATTCGCCCGACATCGTCCTGCCAATGTCTAATAGGGAGCACATTTTGGGTGGTGGAGAGAAGAGAGGGTGGTTTTTCGGTGATAGGTGCTAATGGAGACGACATAGTGATTCCTTGCGAGGGTTGGGTGGGATCCGGGTGAGATTGAGAGGGATCGACCCGAAGGGGATCCAGCTTAGGATAAGCGAGTGGGGTGAACGGATGAAGGGGGGATGCATCAGAGGTCAAGGGAGTTGTGTGCCGTAGAGCTAAGGGTGGGCGAGGGTGAGATGAAGAGAGAGGGTGAAATGGAAAGGCGTTTAATGGAGAAGCTACGGGCGAAGAGGAGGAGGAGAGGGGCAAGGAAGATGCGGAAGGGTAATATGATGCTGTTACAATGGAGAAGGAGGAGAGGGGGGGGGAGTGTGAGTCACCAGAAGAAAGCGATTGAATGTTTTTAGCTTACCAGACGTGTTTGGTAAAGTAGACTCTCTTGTTGCGAGATGCATTACTGGTGCTTCTCCCATCTTCAATAATGCTCCCGCAGCCGCAACTTTGTCGGCTACAGCTGAGTCTGAAAATGACTCGGAATCCATTTCGGGAACCTGATGGAGTTTAGAGACGTGGGATAGTGTGGAGGGCGGGTTGTCCGTATTGGATTCACAGGATTTCGGGAGTTGGTTAGAGCACGAGGAATTGGGTGCAAGTTCACTACTGTTGTAACCGCTGTCAGGAGGATCTCTATCCATTGCAGCATATAAGTTCGGAGTTATAGGTGCTAGTGCAGGTTTTGGATCGGCAATCGCACTCGAATCTGGGGGTGCGGACACCAGAGGACTGGGTTGTTCTTCGCTTTCGGGAGATACTGTTAGGAAAAAAAAAATTAGCTGATGGACATTATCGACAGTGATAGATGAGGAGAGAGCCACACCTTTTTTACGTTTCGTAGTTTCCGTCAATTTGGACACTCTTCTTTTACTTGACTTTTGCTCCCGGTTAGAAGGGCTGTTGGTTCGTCCTGGGTGTTTCCTAGTCATCATCAAAAAGCGTCATTAATATCAATGCGAGAGGATCGGCATTTAAATGCAAGTGAGTCAGAAAGAAACGAGGGCAATGGAGGTCAAGCCAAGCATAAAATTGGATACATACAGAGGAATTCGATGTTCTTTGCGGATCTTGATCTTCACACCTTGATCGGCGAAAGAGCGCGATAAAAAAGTGGACTCAGCCATCCCGGGAAAATCTTTCTGCATGAATACTGTAAAGGGATCAGAGCAGGCGGATTGGATATGTAAGACCTCATTCCTAATAGTAATCGATAGAAGTTAGAGTTAATTCATGACTAGGGGGTGTGGCCATTAGTGTGGCCGCGGACTCATTTGGTGGATATATTTACAATGTGATTTGAAATAAGCTGAATTTGAGGCGATAGCGACCTTCGACGCACACCGATAGATCTCCAAACACAAAAAAGCCTCCGTCTAAAATAAAGTAGGAGTATTAACGCACAGAGGCTTAGATATAGGTACATAAGGAATTGGATCGCAACTTGTAATAATACCCGTATTATCGACGTCCTTCAGCCGATGCAGCGATGATACCACATTACCCAGAAGCGGCCTTTGTGGACCTGTCATGATGTCTTGATCGCTATCCGCTTCCACCAAATTTACGCACATAAAATAATACGGACTCTGCAAAAAGCGTCTGGACAAAAGATGGACAAATTAGCGAGTTAAGTTAAAATGTTTAGAGGACAGGTGGGAAATCCAGCTAAAATTTACTGTATCTCTCCGGTAGATGTGTTGTTTAGTATGATTTGAACAATGGGGGGAGGATCGACTGGTCGACGATCTAGGGGAGTCTCTTAGCAATTGCTTGAAAAATAAATTAACTATAAACTACCTTTGTCAGAGAAAGTACACACGCACGCTTGTTTTGGTTGCTGGCGAATGACCAGCGTATATCTTGCACTGATTAACACGTACAATCAGTATTGATTGGATAATAAGGAAAGGTCCGGGTTAGGGGTACTTACGGATCAATTCCAAAGAGCTCATGGTCAGCAGCATCGACAAAGCTGTACGCTTGTCGTAGGGCGGAAGCTCTCTTATCAGATTTCGGTTCACTCCCCATCCGAAATGGTTTTGATTAACTGACACTACCGATGTTGATCAATATTAACCAGCTAGTTAAAATTTAAGAATAAAGCGTAACATCTAAAATATGGTTCCCAAAAGAGTAATATATAGAGTAAAAAGCCGATTGATGGAAAAGAGAATAAATGAAAGGCAAATGACGCTTCAGCTATTTTGCTTCAGCAAACATGACTTTAAAAGAGTTAAAATTCGTATTTTTCAAATGAGGAGAAATTGGTAAATGGCTCTCTTAAAAAATTCGATTTTTTGTACACCCTACAATACGTCACATCGTCCATTTTTTTCGTGGCTTAGAAACCAAATATAAGGATTGTTCAAATTCACATTCAACTTGAACTGTTCTAGAGCAGATGGAAGCGACGGCTGCTGCGGACTTTTTTTCGCATTTCCGCACAGAGAGACAAGGTAATCCATCCCGAGAATAATGCGGCTTTAACCTTCCCACTTCCTGAGCCTCACCTTGCTCTTTCTTCGCCTCGATAATCTTGCAGACATCAGCCGACTTATCCAGTCACTCGATGCTGGCTCGCAGATTGCCCTAAGCCAGCAATGCGATGCTATCCTCCAGCGCATAAGTGAGCTGGAGAAGCGCGTAACTGCTGCCATTATTTTCCTCCCCACTTATGACCAACAATCCTATGCCTTGGTAACCATTTGGCTTATTGACACCAATGCTCCTTATTACGAATCTTATTGTTTTACTCCTATCGTTTAGCAATTGAAGGAGCTGTCGGATCAGCTCAATACACGTCGAAACCAGTTGAGCCCCCGAGAAAAATTTTCGTTCAAATCGAAACGACATAGAAGAAAGGATAGAGAAGAAGAGAAAGTAATACCGAATACGGAGAAGGAATCTTCCAAATGTAACATTTCGAGTCTTCCTCTGCTTCACAAAGTTTTGCTCAATGATTAGCGATGCATTTTAACCGGTTCCTGCTATAGCTATCACCCAAGAAACTAAGCTTGATGCGTCTTTTTTGATATCTAATCTTACCCATCAATATGTCCATATATCTCCTCCCTCTTCGGCCGCTCCCACCGATTGTGCATTGGTAAATCTAACCGATTGCATTGTCAATCTCTTGAGCACACGCCTCTCAGCTCTGCACATACGAAGTCTTCGACGCTGCGTGGTAATTTCGTCACCTGTATCCAGCTCGGTGCTTGTTAGTGAGTGCGAAGAATGTGTCATGATACTTGCTTGCCATCAGTTTCGCATGCACAATTCATGGAGAGTGGATGTTCGTTTGCACGTGAACAGTCAGCCAATCATCGAGGATTGCCAGAGGGTTCGGTTTGGACGATATTGTATTAAGGACACAAGCCGGCTATTTGAGGTATAGCGAATGATGCCAATCTGCACGGATTCTTGAATTAATGTTTGCCGCAAATTATCCAGGAATCAGGGTTGGACTCCACGCCTAACCAGCTTTATACCCAAGTAAGAGATTTCAAGTGGTTGCGACGTGATCCATCCCCCAATTGGTCGTTGATCGAAGAGAACGAAGACCACGAAAGAATACTCGACATCTCGCATCGTGAGATAAAGGCGCTGAATTACGACGAGGCACTACTAGAAATGCTGAAAACACTTGATTAGAGAACGATATTCTCACTCGTTTGCGAAGTTTCCAAGTATCCAGAGGGGGGTTGTCCGTTAGCGTGATCCACTCCGCATAATGCTCGAGAATTTTATTTTAAACCTCTTGATAGTATTCGCATTCAAAGTATCCACACAAGATAGGGACGATATTCGATTTGCTCAGTTTTCTATTGTCCCGCTCTTGTTTTCCTGTTTAATAGAAGCTATTTTTAATATTATTATTCAGCCTCGCCATCCTCACACACCTTATTGATTTAGTGGTTGAGGTTTTCGGCATACTCAAAAATAGAGTGCGCAACAGAATATGCCTCTCAGGATGCAACTCAGTCAATGTGAGTCAAAATCGTAGTTGCATACTGATTATTGGCATTGGCCTTCTCCTTAAATCCGCATAGGAGGCATGTAATCCAAAGTTTATTAGAGACTCATCAATTGGTTGTGCTGCTCCGCAGCTAACCAAGAAAATCCACGGATATATATTACTTTGTGCATTTCCACCAATTTCCATTGTAGCAACCATATTGGACGAGGCTGCACAATACCAGAAAGCAGCAGTGGAAACACCACATTCCCAGAGTAACAATACCAGACGTCTAATATTGCCTTTTCATTCACAAGAATCGCAGGGTTGGCTGTTTTTGCTCAATCTCGTGCACGGCATGCTCTATTGACGAGAGTTAGACTATGCTGACTTCAAATGGTCAATCCCCCACGGGATTTGAATCAACTCAGGGTCGCCTTTGTTATTATTTCGGTCAATTCCCAAATTGCCGTATGCCTCGAGGTCGGGCTTGTATCACGGACCTGGTCATATCGCGTCCCTCCCTTTGCACCAGTCTATTTCAGACCTGTCTTCCAGTGAAGCTTGGACAGGGGAAGAGTTGGGTTCCGCCGCAAATGGCCAGGTAGTAATTCGATGACGTTTCAGTCGACTTTGGGCCGGGAGCAACTAATGCAAATGCGGTTCAATTAAGCCCTTCACCACTTTTTGATTCCAGTTGATTTTTCCAGCCTTATATGGGAGTGCCCTCTCTTAATATAGAACTCTTGCATTTGCATTTCAGCCGCAGTTGAAAGTCCGAGGTAGTATCTCATTCTCGTAGGTGCAGTTTATTTTCTTTTTTATTTCATCGGATCAGCTTTCTGACCTCTCTGCTTAATTCATACTATACCTCAGCATTTCAAGCAGCTATTTCTTTTATTTGAAATAGCACCACTTAGAGTGCAGGCGTTGATACCCCGTGCGTTTATGTCATCCTAGGCATAACATCGCTTATTAGAGAATCGTCTGCTCTCCATTATTTTTTTTTATTTTGTAATCATGCGATTGCCCACACGCATCTTTCGATTCTCCCAGCCCTCACAATCCCGATCCCAATCACCCACCGCTACCACCTCTACCACCATCTCATCTCCTCCCTCTTCCTCCCTCGATACAAGGCCACATCATCAAATCCAATCCTCTAGACAGCCGTTGAGGCACTCTTTACACTCTTACACTCCATCTCTAAAAAAGGTCCAGTCTAATCCAGATGTTAGTTTCGTACGTGCAGTTCGCCTGTTGCAACTTGAGCGCGAGCGGCTGGAACATCATCCCGAGCGGAACAATCCATTTCTGGAGCTCGAACGGGAGCTCCGAGATCGCGCCATTTTTGTCGGATGGAGGATAAGCCGGACACTTGCTGCGGCATGTTCGAACATTCGAGAGGAGGAGAATAAGCAATTGGTAAAATCAACCGTCGGTCGACTTTTTACCTATTACCATGTGCGTGATGTAGAGACTACATTGAGAGAACAAGTGATGCTGGAGCTTGAAAGCGAGGCGAGTTCCTTGGGACTTGACATAAAGCACACTGGCGTTGCGGAAGCGATCTATGCCGTGAAGTACACTCTAGATGTGCTCTACCCGCGCAAGTGGTCGCTCACCGAGATGAGTTCTCTACTGAGACGTGCAAGCGAGTGTGTTCGCGAGTGCATAGAGAGTGAAACACGACTGACTCCTGCAGAAAGAGAGTGCATGTTTGTGTTTCATCGGTTGAAGAGCGGAATAGATTGGGACCGAGAGCCAGTGGAGCCTATTGCTAAGGAGCTTGTACGAGCGACGGAAGAAATAAGGCTCTTAGAGGAAGTGGTGCCCGGCATCGATCACGGAAAGCGTGGACCAAAGTGGGAGATGGAGGGCATGGAGGACCTGATGGGACATCGCCCGCTCGTGGAAGTCAGTCTATTGTAAACATTTTTTCCTGTCCCCCCCCCTAATTTATAGATCACCACGTCTTTTTTTATGCTTTACCCATTTGATGATATCATTTATTTTTCTCTTTTCTTTTCCTAATTTCTCTCCCGTGTCTTTCGTTTTTAATGCCCTTATTTCTTTTGATTGTGATATTGTTATAGATCGTCAATGGTATTCTTTCCGTTGATCTGGCATTTTCCTAGTCTCATTCGTTTTCCTCCCTATCTTGTCTATTTATCTACACCTCCACATATATATATTTACGTTGCGTTTAGAACACTTTTGCTTACGCCCACAATCATGCTTATTTTCATTCCATAAATAAAAATAAACCAAAATTTCTAATTCATGCTTTTTGCTGCAATCGAATTTAGATTAAAATTTAAAATTCGAATCTTCCTATCACGCAAGAAAAAGTTAAATGGTAGAGAAAATGAGTGATTAAAGCGAGGGAGATAGAAAAGGGTATCTGAGAATCTATAGCAAGTTATTACAAATAACAAATAAAAAAAATGCTCTATAAATAAATAGTACTTTTAGGTTGTCGTGACGGGACAGACAACACATAACATAGTCTGAGCAAAGCCCTCCAATACTATAAGGCCATCGAATGAGGTAATGGGTGAAAGTAGAGTTCGGTTTGGCAGCGAGATCAGCATCTAAAATGGACATGCCAGGTGCGCAGTATGTCGTCTTCCACACCGCGGGCAGACGGGAGGCTCGGGAAATACATCAGCGTGGACATGGGTGGCAAAGCGCTTCGAATCGGGAGAGGAACGCATTGTCAGGTGTTTATTGAACTCGAGGGACAAAATGGCGTGCAATAAAGAAATATTGGGAAAGGCTTGAGTGCAGAGAGGGAGAAGAAGGAGGAAGAGGAGAAAGAATAAAAAAAGGGGTAGGGTGTGGTAAGAAGAGCAGCCTTTGAATTGCACAAACGCCGAGGGAGCGTCAAGAAGTTACCGAAGATATGGCTACAAAAATAAAACAGAAGAGAAAGGAAAGAAAGAGGTTCTAGAGCGCAATTTTAAATACCCTCATACCTATCTCTACCCGCTCTGAGCCTCGTATCCCCGATAGGTATAAACTAGAATAAAGGAAAAGGGTTTTTACTGAAACTATAAATCAAAAAGTATTACAAAAGGTTAATAAAGCAGTGGAAGGATGGATTTGGAACGAGGGGAAGGGGCACCCGTCAAACGATTGGTGGCGTAGCATGGCTAAGCACGTGTTATTAACTCTAATAGTGCGCTGCCTTATCGCGCGAGCGCGTCTGGCTGGCCCCGACGGGGCGACAAAATGAGAGACAATCCAATATGTAGATGCATAGCGGGCGAATGAATGTCGTCGGAGGGAGGGGAGGAGGAGGGAGGTAATCAACTTGCATTCAATTTGGCTTGGCAGCGCACCCCAGATAAGCATAGATAGAGTATGCTGGTCAATAGCAATAGCGTGATTTCAGCATGTGAAAGTCAAATCAAATTCATGGAAATAACGTGTCATAGTGCTTTGGTAATACCGACAAGCACTAGCGATCTTCCTCTTTCTCTCTCTGTGTATCATTAACGTCAAACCAATGGAGAACTCCAGAAAAATTGCCGCGTCTGTCAAACTGCGACTGCTCGAGAAATTCGCGCGAAAGTACACCGGCCGAGGAGCGACCGCCTTACCCGGTCAATATTATGATTCGACCCAGAACCGAACCGTCGATAGGCTTTGAACTCGGAGGGATTGTCTTACACCAGAGCATCCATTATAGAGACGCGCGGGGTATTTTGACACTCTTCTTTGAGCTAATATCGATCCAATCCAAATGGCCTAGGGAATGTGAAGGATGCTGTCCTCGCGCTGGATACTATGTAAAACAACTGGCCTTGTCGCACATAACAGAGACAGAGACAGAGACAGAGAGTTTAGGTTGAAAATCTAAGTGACATGGAGGATTGCGAAAAAGCTAATCGATGTCTGTCCCCTATGGGAGGAGTTTTGTTAAATAAGGCGATGTCACTTTGTTCTCACCCAGAACTTATTTTCTATTCCCCTCTCACGGGTGTGTCGAGTGAGCACGGTAAGAATCGGATGAAAGATTTCAACGAGGACATTAAAGTTAAATTAAAGGTATATGCAACTACCAGATAAGATAAATGTATGTATATATTCTATTATCTCCAACACGAAATCTTTATGATTTGCCCAATCCATATTTTTCAAGCACCCGGCCTACATCGGGAAGTCCCCTCAAATCCCCTTGTGCCACCACGGTCGATGGCTCGCACAATATCCGCCCGCATATCCGGACCAGATCCCCCAAGGTCACTGCATCGATTCGTTCACACATTTCGGCTACGGTGATTTTTCTGCCATGGACTTGGATCTGTCGCCCCAGATCCTCAAGCTGCACCATTCGCGACTCCAAATTCATCAACAGTGAGGATTTGAGCTGGTTCTTTGCACGATTGAGCTCATCTCTAGTAACTCCGCCAGCGCGCACCAACTCCAACTCTCGTGCGATGACCTCGGCGAGATGACGTGTGTATTCCGGCCGGCAGGATGCAGCAATCCCAAATAGGCCGGCATCGGTGTAGCAGTGGTTGAACGCTGTGCATGATTCAACCCAGTAATGTTGATTAAGCACACGCGTGAAGAGTCTGGAGTACATGCCTTTGCCTGGTCCTCCTGCAGAGAAGGAGCCTCCGCCGCCCATGAGGATTTGGAGGGTGGCGAGGGAGTAAATATCGGGGTCATGGATTGAGAAGCCTGGGAAGGCAACATACACATGGGTGAAAGGCATATCTGGCTGTTCAAGCAGAAGAGAGCCACCTGTGTAGTGTGCACGTTGAACTGCAATTTCTTGCGGAGTTCTGGGCGGCCGTGAGAGCATTGAGGTTGCTGCACGGGTGATGGTTTTGTAGAGTGAACTATCGCCTTTCGCCTTTTTACCGATGCTCAAGTCCTGGGTGTTAGTGGCAACTTCACCGGCCCAATCCGACTTGGGCATATCCCCGAAGTGCTGCTCAACCAACTGCACTACTTGGTCATGAGGCGCTCCGGCCGCCGCAATGACTATCCGCTCCGGAACGTACCAGGTTGAAATGTACTCGCGAATCAGTTCAGGGGTCATTAATTCAAGATTTTCTGGCGGGCATAGCAGCGGGTTGCCGAGGGTGTTTTCGTGGAATGCCGAGGTATGTAATAATTCGGGTAAAATCATGTCTGGTTTGGAGTAGATTTCTGAAATTTCATACATTGCTGTTTCACGCTGCTCAGCAACTTCTTCCGGGGTGATGAGCGGACGCCGTACTGCCTCAGCATATAGGGAAATAATACGAGCGAGATCCTGTTTGAAGATTGCACCTTGATACATGATAGCTTCGCGTGAGCTTGAGCACATGATATTGCCGCCAAGGGATTCCAATTCAGCAATCATTTCTTCTGCTGTTCTATGCTCTGTATTCTGAAATGCATTATCGGAAATACAACTGTAATGTTAGTATATAAGCTGCTATTAGACGTTCGTTGGCACAAGCTTAATATACAGTACCTTGAAAGCTAAGCGATCTAGAATATGGCTAATGCCCCTGGTCTTAGGCGTTTCATATCGTGAACCGGCATCCACATAGACACCAACAGCAGCAAAGTGGCCTGCTGTATTTTCTGTCACAACACGTAAACCATTTGATAGAGTGGTTATATGCGTAAGACCATCTTCAGATATCTGCGTGGAGAGATTCGTTTTCGACTAATATAGAATGAGAAATAATATAGAAATAATATTCCAGGATTACGAGATAGAATCACTTTCAAAGTCAATCCATTTCTTCTTATAACGATCTACCTTAGACTGCTCGCTGTGCTCTAGAGAGGATGTGTGCAACCCCCGAGGAAAAGTCGATTTTCCCACCGAAGAGGAAATAATGGGGTAGATGAATCTAGCATTATTAGAGGCCGATAAAGAAGATCGGGAGCGAGTAGTAGTGCCAAAGCGACATGCTGAAGATAATTGTGCTCGATGAAGGCGACAGGAGGGTAATCGGCCAAATTGCGACATTCTTCAATTAGTAAATGGAATTAGATAGCAGAACACTGAAAGAAAGATTGCCGAGTTTACGTCGCAGCAATAGGCACAGTCACAAACAAAATGGAATTTTGAAAATTCGATCTAGGATATTCAGAATAGACGAGGAAAGCCTCTGGTCTATTGTGGCTTAGGTTTATGTCGAATTGCTCTATAGTTTAAATTTATGCAAACGCTTCCGATCACTTTTGTAGTAACTGGTTGCACCAACTTCAACTTCCTCAGCTAAATGGTCACATATTGAACATAGTATCGGACTTTATACATCCTCCTAGTTTCCAATTCACACAACGGACAGCTGGATCGATAGAGGGAGGAAAAACCATAACAAGCACAAATCTCCTACTTTCAAATTGCCGGCAGCCTATTTCATAGATATACAATGTTTCGATCTTTCTCTAATTTATCTATTTTATTCAACGGGGAAGTAAGTACAAATTATGTGTCAGCTCTTTTGCGGCCAATATCTTTAATTTCAGCTGTGAATGTCTATTGTAATACTGAGTAATTACCAATAAGAATAATTAGCACAGGTACAGTTGTGAATAAGGACATTTATAGCTACGATTGTGAAATCTTGCGTTTCTTTACATAGAGCAGAAGCAAACACATTTCTATAGTGGTCGTGAATTTCCAAGCTATAATCCATCGGATTATACCGGAGTGGGTATACAGGGGTCCTCTTGTGAAACGACTAAGTATCATCCAATGAATTCTTATATATCGAAAATCATGGGTCAAGGTGTGCCTCCACACTTGACTTGTTTACCTGGTAAATGTGGATAGTTTATTTGCTTGCCTCTTGATTCCGAAGCACCCTTACGCCTCACGGAGTTCTGACACTAATTTGATATGGATTTAGCATAGCGTCTGAATTTACTTGTGGATCCAGGATCCAGTTCTAAAACAAGCTCCGTATCCTAAGTGTGTAGCTTTGTTTTGGTTTGGGGATAGAATAGTAGGGCCAAGCTGACTTCGCCCTGAAAAAGATTAAGACCATAACCGACAGTAATGAATGCAGTGGTTTGTCTTCTGTATTTCGTTAGTCGATCCATTAGCTTCTTATAAGTGTTATTATGATATTCAACATATTATCTGGTAATTGTTGATCAAGGAAATTTGATTGTTTTATTATTTTACTAAAAGCATGAAGAGAAGTATGGTCTATGGGCACTGTCTATTTCCTACCAGATTTTGTTACTCCTTAATCTATTACTAACATAACCATTAAGATGCAAAATGATCCATGTTTAATTCCCTGGTTAATGAAAGAAAATGAAGCTATTATAGTATAAAACAAGATGCCGAATGCAAAACGAAGAATAATAACAATAAAAGAAGGGAGCATCAGGGCTGTGTTATGACAGAGGTAATATGGCAGGTCCTGCAACCGTGCTGTCATCGGATAATACCTTGTTCTGGTTGGAGATAACAAGGTACACATCGCCACTTAGTTCTCGCGGAACCTCGCAGTGACCTTCCTTAAGTGCAACAAATGATGTGGTAAGTCCGGAAGTAAAAGCACAGAAATGCTCGCTGGACGATGTTTTGGCGTCGAACTTGAGCATGACCCTCTGACCAGCCTTGGGACTTGCGGGCTCGACTGTGAGGCTAGGGAAGGGCTTGATGTTAAGGTCACTACCCTTTGGGCAACTTTTGATGAAACCAGCAGCTAGAGTGAATATCTGTCGGGATCCCTGTGGAGTGTCGAAGGCAGTTGGCGAGGGGTTTTCGTGGAGAACCTTGCGAATAAAAGCGTTATGTCGTGCTTCGACGGCCAGAATCGAAGCGGCAGCCGTGAGAATATCTTTGGACTGAACATCCTTCGCTGCTCCATTGTACGCACTGACACCCACACTAGAGTAGAAAGAAGGAGATAATAAAATCAAATAAGTTTACATTCAAGAAATAGTAACTAACAGGTAGAGATATTACCCTTCCAAAACTTTAGAAAGTCCTACAAATCCTTTGACGTCGTTAAAGGGGAAGTTGTATTCGCATTCTTCAACGGCAGTTCCATTCAATCCCTTAATAACGCTTTGGATCGTCTCAACATGGGTTTTCTCTTGATTTCCGATTTCCGAAAAACGCTCATAAGTATCTTTTTCAAAGCCAGCCTTCTCGAAGTGTTCGGCGTTGAATTTCTTGAGACCCTCTCGGTAAAAGATTGCTTCTAAATGTTCAAGAGTGAGAGCGAAGTTCAGGATATCTAGATCAGAGTTTTTGCGCACAGCGCTAGCTCCATGAACCATTTTCTTCTTAGGGGGATAGCAAGGTGTTGCAGTGACTGCGGCGACTAGGCCAGCGATGACAAGGAAAGAAAGCTTCATTGCTTAAATGATATATAGGTATTGAAATTGGAGTATAAAAGTGAGAAGGATATGTATGGAGGTAGTAATGCAGCAGAAAGAATGTAGAGGAAACAGAATCAATGAAAAGAAATAGTGAGCGATGCCAGCATACACAACTCAGATTTATTGAAAATAAAAAAAAAATCAAAACAGGGGGAGAAAAGGCTAGTTATGAATTATTTATATTGCGGGATATTCACCAAAAGAAAAAAACAAAAAAAATAAGCCCTAAATCGCGTGGGTCAGAATTGGCCACTCTACCATAGAATTAGTTGAAAGCTTGACAAATTTTGTGGCACATGGTCCGTGTTCCACCAGCAAACCCGGTTAAAATTTAGGGTAAGCCAAAGGAGGACGAGGGTGAACTTCGTGGAGACAAGAGACTTCACGAATGGGACAATCTGTTCTTGCTTTGTAAAGCAAAAAAAAACTTGTGGGCGTTATTATGGCTGCGTCGGACTTGCTGTTGTTGGATGCATACCATCGCGGAATTGGTCGCGTCAGCCGATAAGATATTTGCGTTAATGAGTGTCTATTAAGACTAACCTGTGTCTAAAGGGGCGGTTTCTTATTTAACTTGGCTCTGCTAGTTTTTATTCCTGCACTTAATTCTTTGTCTTCATTATGCAGACTCTCTTTTCTACATATAAAAGTAAAATAAACGACCATAATTAAGGGTGAAGCAAATCTCGATACATAATAATCTGGCAAAAACGAAAAAACAATGGATAACCTGTTTGTGAGATCATCACTGAGTTTGTAGGGCGTATGTCAGATTACCACGGTGATGTTGGTTACCCACCTAACTTAACAGATGTAGATGTAATCCATGATTTCCATGGTTTCCATGATGTTTGGATATAATAGCTATTTGAGGCGCTAATAATTCATAAAACTCTATTCCGAAATCCTTCCACTCAATGATCAGAACCATAAACTCTAAATAGGTAATTATATGACGCGGGGGCAGAGATGTAGATATAAAGGGTAATCAGAATAACAGAGCTCAAGGTCAATCTGTCTTGTGTACAATGCACTGTCATTGTTTTTCTAGAAAACAGCCTCATATAGATAAATGCCAAGGATGTCCGAGTGGGTTCAGTGGTGGGAACATTTACTGGGGCGAGAGAGGGTACGCAAACTTCAGTGGCTGGGACCTCGTTCGTGTACACCCATTTACCGAAAAATGAAGATTGTAAACTTGAGTGGATTACCATGCATAGTCAATCTCATGTCATTGTGATATCACTAGGCGAGTTCCTAACGACGTGCATTTCAAAAAATAAGAGATAGCATGCTCATTTGTGAGTAGTGATAGTACATCTTGGAAATATTATATTCGTTAAGTCAATCCCAATCTAATAATGCATAAATTTTGACAATGACAATTAAAAAAAATTCAATATATCTGTAGACGGCGGTGCTTGAGACACAGCTGATAAAAGAGCATTCGAGGGTCCAAAATGAAATCAATGCCAAACGATTGGAGACGGGTCTTAAAGCATTCAATTCAAGAAATACTCAGCTTGGTCCCTTCCTTCCTGGGTAGGATGTAGTTAGACCATTTTGGAAAACTCCAGTCAACACTAGGGTTGAATATTATATTTTCGGGTAATACAGGGTTCTTATCGAATACAGATTGAAAAGATTGTGTACATTCTTAGATCATCGAATCTACAATTACATAGTATAGATGTCGATGCAATAAAGTGTGCTATTTCAAGTATCAAAATTTACTCTGGATGTTTAGTTGCAATATCAAGACTTTAACTTGGTTGTCAGACATTTAAAAAGTGAATCTGAATATTGTCTTGATATACGTATCATTCTTAACCACAAACAGATGTGTAGGCAATAATGAATGCATAGGACCATACCTACCCAGTTTCAGATATATATATTAACAGTAAATACCATTTCATGTCTTATGTGTTTAGTGAATGCAGACATTTGTATTTAACAGTATGTTGTGTCAGTTCACACTAAATTTCACAGAAGAATCTAACCTCTGCGACATTAGGAGAATCGCATGTGAAAGTAACATCATTATTTACATAAAATTTCAGCTCTATTCTAATATAGTTCATATATTGGTTTTAATTACTCGTATTTACCGGGGTCATTTGCAATAAAATTTCAAGATGTATTTTTTGAGCCTTCAGATGATAAAGAAAATACCGGTATTCAGCAGCAAGAGAGTTATTCTATATACGAATGTATTATATAGAGGGTGTGGCTCTGCAAGTGTCTACCAACTACTTGTTTTACTACCACTGTATTGCACCAGAAAATTTTTCTTTTGCCTTTTCATATAAAAATACCCCAACCTAAGCTTTCGCTTAACCGAATAAATCCCGATAACTGGGGAGGACAAGGGATCTACTGGAAATCCGGTTTTAGGTATTTCGGTTTAAGTCGGCTAACTTTCGTATGACGATACATATTCAGAAACAACATAAAAGAGAAGATACTAGCGACTACTTTCCCACAGAACAATGAAAACAAATATTATTTGTTTGTTGCTGTTATGCTCTTTCACCGTAATATATGCGGAAACGCGGCGTGTAGGTACACGGCCCTTCAGCGAATTCAGAAATCTTGAATTATTGAAGGATCGTCGAGGTATCTCGAATAGGAGTGCTAAAAAGAATACCCTGAACAAACGTGACATAGATATCTCAGGAAGCAACGAAGTTAAAGGTCATCGCCAAATTGGCAAGGTAAATGGATACAATTGAATCATGTGTGAGCGCTTTACTTAGATCTTTCGTGATTTACTTGTATATTTAGAATGAAGTTCTCGACACATCTGATTTCAAAAATAAAGGTATCCTGGAACAAGATACAGACATGTGCACTACGAAAACTATTAATGGCCAAGCAACTGTTTCCTGCCCTTCAATTTAATGACGAAATAAATCGTATATATATCGTATATCATATTTAAAGATTTACGCTCAAGCAAACTATTGAGTCGAGGCGATTTTCTCTACCTAAGACTTAGAGCTCCTAGGTATGCTTCCTCCTATGAAGTAATTTATCTATAGAAATCCAACGATATATATATTTTATTGGAGTCTTTGGCAACAATCTTTCATAATTTAAATATTTCATAAAGCTAACTTCAAATATTGATTAGTCGGAATAGCGGTCTACCTTCATAATATCGAGGAAATAACTATCCGAAACATTAAAATTGTTGCCTCACTAAGATGTTTGAGCAGAAATTATAGTGATATGTAGTGCATTTCGCGTAGATAAATTGATTGAAATATAATATACAATACTATACAATATATTTATTGAGTCCAACAACACAATTAATTAATTATTACAAGAAAGGAAGCAAAATAAGAAAATTAATTCTATGGGTTAAAATACGATTATAAAATCTTTTTTCTTTTAAAAAATTGAGAGGCGAATCAAAACCGACTCGTCATTCAATGTAAATCGCCGTTAACTTCTTATTTAAACATCAATTGCAATAAAGTCATCTATCGGAACCGATTCAGCATCAATGGGCTCTACAGGGAGGGTAACTTCTGGCTCTTCAGCTCCTCCAACTTGAGACGGACATACGGATATGGTCATGGTGCCAAAGGTAGAGGTCCTGCAGCTACCCTTTGTCCCAGTTGGAGCTGGATTAGAGGTTGTGAAATAAGTTGTATTTGGGCATTCAACACGGGTCTCGGTACCATATATGGTGGTAATACATTCATCGCCAGGTTCTGGGAGAACTAGTGTGGGTTTTGGTCCAGAGGAAGTAAAGTAAGTCGTATTCGGGCATTCGACGCGAGTCTCGGTCCCATAAATGGTCGTCAGACAATCATCTGGAGTTGTGAGAACGGTTGAAGTGGTAGGTGGCGGCGGCGGTGGAGGTGGCGTCGGTATTATTGTCAATGTGGGTGGGACTGTCATGGTGAGGGAAGATGTATCCGACTCATAAGTGTCCGAAGAGCTCTCAGTGCTAGAGTACTCTGGAGGGTCTATAATAAGAGTTGGTGTCGAATATTCTGAGGTTGATTCTGAGGACGACATATCGGGACCGCCGTACAAATTTTGGTTCAAATTCCCACTCCCTGCCCCGGAATTTACAGTGTTGTTAGAGTTTTGCTATATGAATTAATATTTTTATGGAAGAAAAAGAAAAAAGATGTTATTCAAGTTTCATCACTTCGATACAATACAGATTGGTGTACCTCTCCAATCTGCTGATTCCCTTTGACGTTATTATCGCCTCCCAAGCTAATATCACGTTCAACCAGTGACATGTCGTCCACCTTTATTTCGGGTCTTTTATCAAAGCCATTTTTAGTTTCCTGATTATCTCCAATTTTGTAGGATGGGTCGCGTTTCGGTGCCGCAGAGCTTCCAGTGGCGAGGAAGAGACATGATAATACAATGGTCAAAAGGCCAACTTTCATCTTAATGGAGCATATATTAGTAGGAAATTCTTGGATTGTTTGTAATTACTCTTTTTCACCACAGTTTTATCCTTGTAGACTTTTTTATAACCCCGTGTCTGTTAGATGACCCATCGGCAATTTGAGACAAGATTTTTGACTCTAGTCTTTGAAGTTAATATTAATCCCCGGATTAATACTTTGCCAATGAGATTATCTTGCATAGCATTTCTTTTTTGCACTATTTCAATCTATAATTTAAAGTAATCAAACTCGAAATTACTCTTCTCCACAACATCGTTAGGTGGAAATCACAGAAGGAATTTAACGAATGTCCAGCTGTAATATCGGTGGGTTTGAAGAGCAACAATGCAAGTAGCAACGGAAATATCGGATTGAAATAAAACCCAAGGGCATAGTTCCAATGACGGAATTACAGGTTGGAATCGGTCTGAATTTGGAATTGCTAGGGAGAAGATAAATTGGCATCAAAAATATCAAAAAATAGACTAGGCTATTTGATAGCTTTAAAAGCAAGGGTATATAAGTTATAAAATTCAAGGTAAAGTAGTCATAGTTAGGTTATTCCTTCGATTGATAATAGGAATTGGACGCCTATTTATCCAAGATTATCCAAGATCTGTCAACAAATGTGACTCTGGTTCTAGGAATCGGTTTCTCATGACAAATCGTTCTTTTATTTTTGGTTACACGTAAATCATTCATTGCATAACAATAGCAATTATAAGTAAGCATTTTCCAAGATTATGTATAAATATTACTTAAAATGAAAGATAATATGTAAAATACTCTGAAATATGTAATGATTTATTGAACACTATTGCTTATGCTACTCGATTTCACGTTGATAATGTGGATTATTTGAAATCATGCTCCAAGATTAGGTTAGTAAACGGCATAAATTGAGATCTACAGTGCACAATACAGGATCCTAGGAATTTGGCCTGTGAAGGCGTAGCCCCTAATTCACCTCTGAATTGATTATCAAGGTCGCTCGACAAATATTGGGCTCGAAGCAATACATTATTCTTTTAGGAATCCTGGCCTATCATCTCGCTGATTCCATAATCAAAGTCAGATTATTTCATTAAGTAATATTTAAGGGTCTTGACTTTCGGATATTGAAACATTGCTGGAGAGGCAAGATTACAATACTTACAAGTCTTTGGTATTTAATCAATGATGGATAAAAAGAACATTGAAAATAAGGAGCCGGAAAAGAGGGATTCAGTATCAATTGATGACATTCATTCCTTGGAGGATACCAATTTTGAGCGGTTGAGACAAAAGGAAAAATTATTGGTACGAAAGCTCGACCTGCGCATAATTCCCTGGCTTTCTCTACTTTATCTATTCTCATTTTTAGTAAGTCCATCCTAACTTATATTGCTACTTGATATGCTTATTTCTTCTGAATCTTTAACAGGATCGAGGAAACATTGGCAATGCTAGATTAGCTGGTTTAGAAGAGAGTTTAGAAATGTCAGGAGATGATTTCGAGCATGTACTACTGATTTTCTATGCAGGTAAGGGCTAGATTTTTTGAAATTTATTCAGAGAGATGTCTGACGCATCTATAATAGGCTATATTCTTTTTCAGATTCCATCGAATATAATGGTCAAAATGTAATTCGTACTAAAAAATTCAAGACAGTTGTAGTGATTTGGACTAAAAATTTTATTTTGACAGAGCAACCCCTTCTCGTTGGATATCCGGCACAATGGTTATATGGGGATTTTGTGTGCTTGGAATGGGGTTCACTAGAAGTTTCGCTGGACTAGAAGCAGCTCGGTTTTTTCTCGGATGTTTTGAATCTGGTGTTGGACCAGGATCTCCACTGTTATTGTCCTTTTGGTATTTGCGCGAGGAGATGGCCATGCGAGTTGCCTTATTCTTTGGTTCCTCAACTCTTGCTGGGGCATTTTCGGGAGCAATAGGTAGAGTATTTATATTTGTGATATTCTGCATTGAAATAAAATAATGAATATCTTTTCGCTATAGCATATGCTATTATGAACCATTTAAACGGAGCGGGAGGATTTGAAGCATGGCGCTGGATATTTATCATTGAAGCCATTCCTACAATTTTGCTTGGGCTTGCTTCCTTTCTAATGTTGCCCGACTATCCGGAGCGAGCCTCGACTCGTTGGCTTACGCCTGAAGAAAAAAAGCTAGCGATTGACAGAGCTAAGAGATCGCACAGTATTGACGAGAAATCATTTGATATCAAACAGCTGGTAGCTGCCCTACTAGACTATCGAAATTGGCTGCTTGGTGAGGCGTCCATGTATTTCACTTGTATATTTCCATACTAATGACCGTATGTCTACGATTGAACTCCACTTACAACTAGGTATCATTTACATTGGACTTAATGTGGCGTTATCATCTTATACTGCGTATTTGCCAACAATTGTTGGTGGACTTGGCTATACAAATTTAGATGCTCAGCTACTTACAGTTCCAGCCTACTTAATTGCTTGTGTGGTAGTGATCATCGTTGCTTGGAATGGAGATCGCACTAAGCAGCGTGGTCTTCATATTGCTTTTGTATCCAGCATTGGGATTATAGGTGAAGAACAGATATCCAATGATATATTCTCAACAAAACCTTTTTATCTAACAAATATTTCATTCTAGGATACATCATGCTCTTGGTTGCAAATGATAACAAAATTCGGTATGCAGGCAGTGTCATTATCGCCTCTGGCATTTATCCAATTATACCAACGGTAAGATACTACTTGATCGGCCACTCTTCATTCTGAATATTTATCTTAATTTGAATTGCAGACATTGGCATGGATAAGCAACAACAATAAGGGTCATACAAAGCGAGCAGTAGCCCTTGCTTTTATAAATATGATGGGACAAGCTTTTTCCATCTTTGGAGCAACACTTTATAAGAAATCGGTATGAAATGAATCAATCTCTAGATCTATCGATTGTGTATTTCTAACAGAATGTGCTAATGGATTAGGAGGGACCCCTCTATATTCGAGGACATACTATATGCGTATGCTTCCTATTCGTTTCTGGGGTCACTGCACTTATTTTGCGGTTTTTACTGAAGCGTGAAAATGCGCGTCGAGATGAGTATCAAGCAGCACTCGGAAATGCCCAAGTAACCGGTTCAAACACTGAGGGCGATGAAGATTTATACGATCGACATCCTGGTAGGATTATAAATCATTTATTGTATGCAAGGCTATCTTATTTTCTAACGGTATTAAATTATGATTATCTATATAGGATTTCGGTATATACTCTAGATTTGACTGATTGTCAGAGGATACAGATTCTTAGTGCTTGTAAAAGTATTTGCAATATTCCTCTTTGATTATGTTAATAATGATTTACTAATATATAACAATATTCATAATTTAACAAATAAACTGTATACTAATTGTAGAAGCTAGAGAATGTTCAAATTCGCAATTGAATCTTTTTAATAATTTAAATTCTTAATAGATCATTAACCATTTTTACGGAGTATTGCTATCGAATACCCAGTGCAATATTCGTGAAACAATTTTTTTCACTTTCCATAATAGACGTTTGATTAATATTCATGATGCGTTCAAATACCACTGCTTCACACTCTTTGAAACGGCCGAATAACATTTATGTCGCTTTATTCAAAATATTTTATCTTGTGGCAAAATACATGTCCTTCACAAACTCACTTATATTTAGGTTTCGGTTTTCATTTATGTTCATTTTGATCTACTAAATATCTTAATCTAGAGTGTGATGAGCGCGTAAAAAGCTTTTCATTCGTATTTACCTTGGGTGCCGCTTAGAGGTCAAAAACTCGCCGTTGACTTGCAGTAGACGTTGTGGGACGACTCACCTTATCTAGTGATGTTAGATATGGTTTTTTTTTGGTGTCATATTTGTTGTACCTAAATGATGGTTATTGCTTGGTTAACTTTTGAAGTAATCTCAGATATATTTTGAATTTGTTCTTTGGAATCATATATATTAATGTTATTTTGATTTCATAAATCTATTTAAGCCCATCTGCAAAATTAATATTTTTTCTTTACCGATCTTCAATTTTTATTATCATAAATCCCGAACTTATTACACAAGAAATTTTGCCAAGCCACAAGACTTTGCTGCTCCAGTTTTCGAATATAGTTCTGGATACTCGAATTCTAGTCATTTTGACCTTTGATTCATTTAATAGCTCCTTATTCATAAACTTAACTGCAGCATGACTAACCATTCTTGTAGCAACGAGAACAAAGAATTCAGCTGTTATCGCTGTAGATCAGGTTCGAATAATGCCTCGGATGATGCTCCTTGCAATGAACTCGACTGCCTCAGGCAAAATACTAGTATTGGCAAGTACGTAGAAGAGTTCGAGAGGATTGCCGATGGTATCCCGGACTTGAGCGAGAAAGAAAAGATCGACTTATTTATCAAAGGATTAAAGCCTCGTATCCAAACCGAAGTGAAATTGCGCCATCCGAAGTCATTGATGATCGCGATGTACACTGCAAAATTGTACAATCGAATTGTTTCTGATACTGATTCTGATGAACCGGATGAGCCTAATCCACTTCCTTATTTTGCTGGAACTTTAAATTCAAACAATATAATTGTTTTTGTGGGCACTGGACTAGGCTCCAATTTCATTAGCAAACACATAGTGGACGCATATCAGCTCGAAACCAGTACCATCGATCCTGTTACTCTTGATTTCGGCCTTGGAGGTACCGGCATTTGCACACAATATGCCAAGGACGTGCCGATAAAAATCGGCAATTATCAGGAGAAGCTTAACTTTTACGTTGCTGATATTGGACCTGGAGACGTCTTTCTAGGGACACCTTGGTTTATACTTCGCAATCCAAGTTTGACCATAGAATCAGACCACAAGATCGACTTCAAATTTCAGGGACAGAACATACATTGGCAATGCATGCGTCAACCTAAACGGGATTTTGAAATGCTTTTTCATATCACTGTTCGCAAGCCTGGGAGGTCCTGATAAATTTACTTGTTCAAGTGAATTTCGAGCACTCTTTTAAAATATTCAACCAAAGTTTAGGTCAGATTAAGCTTAGGAAGTCTTGTAATTTCTATGGAAACCGTTTACTCATATGAATACAGTGGTTTTTTTTTTCATGGTACCAACTATATGCAAGTACTTTAGTTTCACCTAATGACCATTCGGAATTTTATGGTCAATTCCGTGTGAAATCGAATATACATCTACACTCATAGTACAGAATGAAGCATATACCTGTCCTGTAGCTGGTCTTAGCTGGAATTTAAGTGCGCTGGGTGTCTAGAGTAAGGGTGATCTTATTATCTTCAAACTCACTAACCTAAACCATTATTCACGTTATATATTTTGAATTGTCGTCCAACTTAAAGATTTTTACTAAAATACACCAGATTCCATAAAATAGTAGACAACATCGATCCTTTATTAATGGGGTTGGCATTTCATAACTACTTGGCATTTTAAAAATCCTCCTAAAATATCCAAAGCCAATAATGTTTAGAAGGTTTTAATTATCCATTCTGAGCATTAAATTAAGCATTACGAGTTCATCCATTGCCTATAATTTACCATGCCTTAGGCTCTCTCACGGGATGCTACTTATTTATAAACAAATTTGAACAAAGTATATCTACGCGTAGAAAGTAGCCTTTTACAATTTAAGCCTCAATAATCCCACAATTTTCAGATGTACTCTCGTTAATATAACATCATTGCGTGATTTACACGGTATTGATATCTGATATCCGAAATATGAATACTTTTTACCAGATCGTTTTTATTGTTGTTCTACGCTGATAGACGGCAATGTATATATTAAAGGGATGATTATTTGTTTCAATATATACCAATTATCAAAAAATGACAAACTATTAGTTTAATAAATCTTAAATCATCGCAAAATATTTTAAAAATAAAAGAATCATCGCATTATTTATTAACACAAACGCGAGTTTATTTGCATTACACTAATATCCCGACATCTGCAACAGATGTGAGAACGCTCGTTCCCCGCTTAACTTGGAATTATCAATATACTGCCTTATCTCGTCAAGTTCAAACTGGTTGAGCTTCACATTCGCGGCCTCCTACCATGGTGTTATGTGTTTAGACCAAGCCAACCATCAACAACAAAACAGCAGAGTCACTTACAGAATTCTCTTCCAGGCGGCTGATACGACGTGTTCCGGGAATGGGGATTATAAGGTCGTCCTGAAGAGAGAGGGTCTCAGCCCAAAGTTTCGCGAGAAAAGCCGGCAAACTATGACATACCTGAGCCAGGGCCCACGCGATGCACAGCTGTGCAGCAGTGCAGTTCTTCTTCTTTGCTATCTCCTGGAACTTCTCAGCAAGCTTCAGGTTATGTTGGAAATTCTCCTCTTGGAACCGGGGCTGATTGTGGCGGAAGTCGTTTGGATCGAGATCTTGAGGACTCTTGATCGTGCCGGTAAGAAAGCCTTGACCGAGGGGAGAATAGGTCACCACTGAAACCCCGAGCTCTCGACAAGTGTCCAACATGCCATTTTTCTCAATATCAGTCGACCAGGGAGCTGATAATGGGTACATTTTGTGTATGTTCAGTGTATGAGAGCAAACTGTACTACTCAAGAAATCCCTTACAGTATTCCATCTGGACAGCAGCAATTGGATGCACCTTGTGGGCTCTTCGAAGAGTCTCGGCGCTACACTCCGATATTCCAAGGTACCGCACCTTCCCTTCTTTCACAAGCTCCGCCATTGCAGCCACTGTCTCCTCGATTGGCCTAGCGTAAAGAATGATTTGGGAACCGTAGTGAGGTTAGCTTTGAAATAGGATGGATGCCAAAAAAGTATTTACACTTCTGGATCAACCCGATGGAGGTAATAGAGATCGATGTAGTCAGTCC
Source organism: Calcarisporiella thermophila (assembly GCF_041956535.1). NCBI lineage: Eukaryota > Fungi > Calcarisporiellomycota > Calcarisporiellomycetes > Calcarisporiellales > Calcarisporiellaceae > Calcarisporiella > Calcarisporiella thermophila. Next base: position 78,675 of record NW_027192232.1, read on the forward strand.
CCAGCCTTTCCAATGATTCCTGACATGCCTTCTTCACCACCTCTGGTTTTCCGCTCACACCGAGTTGTTGCTTCTGCATATCAAAGTAGCATCCGAACTTGGTGCAGAGAAACACCTCTTTACGGCGGTGCTTGAGAACTCGAGAAATAAGCTGTTCGTTGTGGCCTCCGCCATATATGTCTGGAAACACACCAAGCATTTGGTTATAAAGTACCCAATAATGAAACATCTGGAATCCGGCAAGACTTACTTGCAGTGTCCCAAAAGTTGATTCCCAAGTCAAGGGCCCGATTGAGGGTTTCCACGCTTTGATCGTCGTCAACTGCTTGATCAAATACTGGCGACATTGTCATGCAACCAAGGCCTAACAAAAGCAAGGCAAATAAGCGGGGACATGGTTGCCTCGATCCAAATGCCTAGAGACTCCTACCAATAGCCGAAACTCTCTCAGAGGTATTTCCAAGCGTGCGGCGTGCAAAAGACATTTTTAGGCTGGATTTCTTTTTCAATAATGGAATGGTTTTGAATTAGAATAGTTCGCTCACCATGTGTGATGGGCAGTTTATATAGGCGCTGTGTGGGAGGTGTATACAAACAAGGACATAGCGAGACTCATCTCTTCGCTTGGAGGTCGTTACCACGAATATGTAGGTTTGAGGTTGAAGGGAGGGTTGATTGGGCAGGGTCAACGGACGGCGGTCAATTGAGCGAGTAATTCATACCACGAACTCGTCAACATAGACTTCAAATTCCGACGCTTTTCGAAATTTCAATTAGCCCATTGCCATTTTGAGAATTGGATGTAACCCCACGTAAATCCTTGTGGCTTATGATCTACTACAACCAGAGAGCAGCGCTGTTTTAGTGCGTTGATTATTAATGTCCACTGTTATCACTGAGCCTATTAATGTCAAAATACGTCAATTTGGTGAACTCTGACGTGTTCGTTTTGTCCATATATGTTCTTTTCTAGCTGCGTATTCGTCGGGTTGAGGATCTTGATGATTAATAAAATTGACATAAGAAAGGATTAATGTCAGTGCACTTAGAAAATGATACCAAACGTGGTAGTGTTGGTGGGAAAGAAAATGACCAGATAATATAACATGAGATGTATTGATAATGGAAATAACAATTAAAATACCCCGAAATGACGAGTAATTTCTATATTATATTTATTATTTGCTATGATTGCCATTAAAATTCAATTTGAAATTTGCTCTAGCTCTGGTGTAGAGATCTCTAGTATTACTAGCCCTAAAACTGATAGAGCACTTCAACTTCGAATTTTCAAATTGGATTCGAAATGAGAATGAATCAATGGTGACTGAATAACGAAAATATAGATGATTTCAGCTTCTTCAGTCCCAAAATTGAAATCTGAACCATCTACGTGGCCAAATCTTTATGATGCCGTCATGCATAGGTACTTTAATGCAAAGAGTATTGCATTTAGGGCAGATTTTTCTGATTATAATAAGTATAGAGACGCAATCTGGCTGCTCAGATAATCAAGCCCAGGTTAGCGAAGAGGCAAGGAGTACATATATCTTGGTCAATTTTTACACACTGAAGCTTAAGGAGTGCTAAGAAATTCAATTATCTATTGGCCACAGTCATTTTTTTCTTCACTTGAAAGATTGAGGTATATGCTATCAGGTTTATATTCTATATCAGCAATAAAAACCCTCCCCTCGACTTTGACTCCTTATAAGATATTAGAGGGGCAAGTTTTAGCCCTTAGTATAGCTTCGGATAGCAAAAGTTATCATGGGTTTTCCTGATATTATGTGATATTATGAAACTTATACAAGGAAACGATATCGAAATATTTAACCTCGCGTTTACAAAATGTATAACTTTCTTTAATTAAAAGATGGATCATGGGACGTGTTCTTTTCAGGATTTGCGAAAATTTTGTATACCTAACTTTACACTTCTATTGTAAGATTTCTCTAGTTACAACACTGGAATGCCAAGATATTCTTAACCTAAGAGTATTTGTTAAATCCTATAACACTAAGACTTCCCAAATACCTGAATGATCAACGCCCAATAAAAAACCGCTAAAAGAAAGCAAAAAAAAAAATTTGAGAGGTGAGTGCATTATTTTTGGAAACGTTGTTAGTATTGTTTAATTATTCAATATGGATTATTAAGTTTGTGTTAATCTGTCTTCGGCAAAGAGGATAATAGCCTCAAAATTTTAAGAGCTTTTTTCGAATTACGGCCGAAATTCAATCGTTCACACTCTATTTTTCTTGTATGCCACCAAACCAAAGGCATGCCTCACTGGGCAGTTTTAGACCAGAACACGAAACTTTTTTGAGTTTTTTCAAAATAACCCCATAGCCGAAACAGGTATTTGTTTTTTACAGCATGTTGTATGAGCAGCTTTCTTGTTAAATTTTCTACACTAGCTCATTTTTTCCAATTAATCGAGCACCTTTTGTTGAAACGTGGACTACTGATTTTACCTCTCCTTTTGATTGAGCCGTCGCAAACACTAGCATAAAAGCATAAAATAGCCTGAGTACTAATATATTTTATAAAAATACTCACATTTCTTGTGAGTCAATAAAGAATGCGTTTATAGAGATGAGGAACCATTTTTATCTCATTTATCAGGTCAACCCTCATGGCAGCCTTGGTAATCCTTGTCATCGGGATTCATTTGGGTCATTGAGGTGCTTTCAAATCAAACCATGTTTACTCCTCTCCTAATACTATTCAGCACAGCCAATTCTCGTGCGATGTATGTATATTTGAGCCGATGGGCAATTTTGGGTAGGATTTTGGTTCAATTGCGACCTGTTCAAGCGGGTAAAGAGGAGCTCTGCAGAGCGTTTGGTGGAGAGTGCGGTACTGTTGATCCTGCGACTTTAGTACTGACGCTTTTAGTTACTTGTCTCACGGCAGATGCAATTATCAAACCAATATGGGATCACTTTCTTGGGGTATTCATGCGTTGGCGGACGCGCCAGATAATAGTATGGTACGCTGAGACGGAGACGGGTCGCCACGTACTAAGCCAATTACGCAAGGCACAATTAACATTTCTAGTAGATGCTGCGGCAGAGGCGTCTGCTCTGGTGCCATGGACACACACGTTTAACCACCCAAGTGGCTACGGTTTGCGCTCCCTCCGGGCAATCGCGCGATCACCATTGGCCAGTCTACAAATAACCCTATCACTCCTTTTGGCAATTATATGGGGCCCTATTATCTGCTTAAGGGCAGTACTGAATAGGTTGTATGTTGAGCGTTGTGCTCAACACCACTGCGTCCCGATGCTATCTATTAGAGGAATTCATCACAATGCTACATGTATGCGCGGGCGTTGGCGCGATGCGTTTCTGCTTTGCGCTATGTCACTACTACCTGATGCCAGCAAATTGAGTTCCTTAGATAGCTTGGACGGTTTCTGCGCTGCATGGACGGCAACTTTGATGACAATTGGAAATCAACCGGAACAAGCTGCAGCAGCTGGTATATTGGGTTGGGCCGTTGCCGCAAGTCACGCAGCTGGTAAGTCCCAGTCACCAATTGTACTTGGTCGTGAGGCAGTGATTAGGTTTCCCGAATTATCGAAGCTGACAATGCATGGATTGGATTACGACGTCAGGTGGGTTGCTACTCTTCGGAATGGCACCATTGAGTCCACGCATGACAAAGGAGTGTTCTTAGTACAGTGGGACTATGCTTTCGACATGAATAACCTCGTTCTTAAAAACACTTGCCACTGCTGCATGGGTCCACACAGTGAATTGTCCAGTGCTAGCTATGCAAGGTAATCTTGATGCGTGGGGATCAGACATGGTACGCTTGCACATTGACATCTGGGGTGGTGGTGTCATAGAGAGCCCAATCATAGCGGCACTTCTGTTTCGGAGAGCAGTTCTGGCTTCTGGTCAATCTGAAAAGTGCGAAGAAGTAAGGGATGAGTTGGTCGTGAAGAATGATGCGCCCTGCTTATGGCGTAAAGTGATTCACTTCAGAGCACCCTGCATCATGGCCGCATCAAGGCAGATCACCTTGGAGCAAGATATGCTCTCTTGCTCTAGTGAGTGGGAGCCGCTGGGTAAGCTTTGGAGTTGCAAGGTGACACTCCCTGCCCAGAGGCAAGAGTGCACTGCACCTCCATTAGTGATCGGTGACGTTAGTGCTGACCTCAGTTCCCAAATAGTCACATTCACACGGCAGCAACTAGATGCCAATTTTAATGAGCTCCAGAGACTGATAAGCACAGATGTGCGGCCATGGTGCGGATGTTCACGCCTAATCGACCCAGTGTGTCCACACTGTCATTTAAATATTCTAGTTAAAGGCGAGTGGCATTGCCAAATGGCTGTGAGTCCTATGTTGCGGCAATATGTGGTGATCACGAATACGTGGGAATCTTTTGAGTACGACAGAGTCAGTAGGTGTGGAGCAATCGCTTGCAGACGCGGCGAAGCCTGCATCACTGATCTGTTGGGCGTTGGGCGTCGGGAATTAGTGGTCGATGTGGAGTCAATACTTAAGAGTAAAGAGACTACGCAAGAAAATATATCGATATGGCTCAAAGCTGAAGGTCTTAAGCATACAACGCAGCCTTGCTAGTAAAATGATAATTCATAGCGTGATATTAATCAATGAAAAGTTTAGAGAGTTAGCAATTTAATACCACTGTATCTATAGTACAGTGCTCCTCTTTTTCATAACCCATTCAGCTATTTTATTCAATTGCATTTTCAATAGTTATACTGAGAGAGAAAGTCCTCTTATCAATCGTCGATGCATTATACATTCACTTCACCGCTGCTAGGAATAAAAGAGAAGAAGCAAGACCCCGATCAAAATCGCCACCTGATCATCGGTCTGTGTTCTAAGTAAGAAAGAAAAAAGAAAGATGGTTACATACATGACGTCGAGTCAGCGTAAAAACTCAACCGACATGAGAATATTTCAATGAGGGATACAACTGGAGAGTGAACGCTGAAATCGTGAATGGAGTGACCGAAGAGGTGATGTGCTCAAAGTCGCCTTTTCTCTCAATTAGGAGCCGCAGACCGCACCTGGAGTTCACGAAAAAGTATTTAAACTGGACTGTGGAAGATTGGAAGCGGGTAATGTCCCTACAAAAAGTCTTCTTAAGGAAATTGCTTAGAAACTTATGCCAAAATCGTAGGGTTCAATGTGAAAATATATAGAATTGCGGTAAAAATTGGCCGGTGGGTATTAGAAAATTGGTAGGTCACCATATAGAAAAGTCACGTGATTTTGCCCTCTTGGCTTTGAAATTTGGATTTTGGCCTGAGAGTATTTCGTCAAATTTTGCTCGGCTGTGACCACCGGCCGGAAAAAAAAAAACTTAGAAAAAAATTTATCTTTAAAAAACATATCTTAATAAAATAAAATATTAAAGAGAATATAAAAGATCGTAATAATAAACTTTAATATTGAGTTATACGGTATAAAACTTGTTTTATAGATTTATTCACCAGAGATAAGACTAGTAAAGTGCTCCTTGTCGACGATATATGTCGTCCGTCCCTTTTGAATCCACCCGACACATCTATCCAGTACTGTCACTTCAACAAATTCCCATGAGCCACGAGTGGTAAAGCTCCTAATATCATATCTATCACGCTCACATTTGCCTGCCCAGTGCACATATGCTAACATATGGTTTCTGCCTCGGTATATACGATGGAAATAAAACTAAGTATACATAGTTAATATTTAGTTCGAGGTTCATAAATTTTCAATGGAAGAAAAGACTGAGTATACTTACTTCAACTTCTGCGTAAAGTTCTTTTTCCACCAATTCTTCAGGTCTTTTATGATACTTGGCATACCGGTCAATAAGCATTATAGCCTATAAATAATATAGTACAATGGATAATGTTAATAAGATACATTATTTCTAATTATTTGGATACAATTTTTTCGAGCTTATGTCAATAATAAACTTACAGCAACTGTATAGTTAATGCATCTGAAATCATCGGAATATTTACGACATTTCTTCGAGCCCAGGATGTGCCCATCCTTTGTTCGGAGTCTGCCGTATTGAAAGCCTGTTCTTGGGACATCCTATAATGAAATAACAACTATTACTTGATTGATTCAGCAAGAAGTTTTAGCAATACAAAGCTGACCTTCACTTCAGAAAGTGCTATTTCGTGGAAAGTAGCATAATGTTCTCTGAGACGGCGATATTCCAGTTCGTCTAGCATATATTTCCTTTTGGGCCAGTATAATTCCTCCACATAATCGGGTAAACCCAAGATGTTATCTAACACCCATGAGGCAGAGGAATTTCGAACCATAGAGGTGAAGGAAGAGTTAAATTGAATATGATTTAATTGCTCGCGTAACTTCACTTGGTTTGTAAGCGAAACGTATGGATGAGTTTTTGATCTAATTCCACAATCAGTGGAGAAAAATTTTATAGTTGGTTATTAAATAGACCATATACTAGAGATGGCAGCAGAATATCATACCTTACCAAAGGAATAAGCATGCCGCAATATCTTTCCATAGGAAATTGCCAGAATGACCAAGGTGGACCATAATCCTGGATAGAATCGGCAACATGCAGGAGATAGTGGAAAACAATCCGATGGGCGGATAGAAGCTCGATATTGTTTCCAGAATACTCGCTAAATTGCCCAAAATCAAAATCACAAAATCAATAATAGAAGCTTTACGATATAATCCAAACGAAATATACCGCGTGTAGTGGTGATAAAACATGTGTAATTTTTTACGTATCTCCTGAACATTTTTGCCTGTTAGGGTCCAAGAAAGACAAATTCTCACGGCTGAGACGAATTGATACCAACCGCTCATGACACTAGAATTGATCAATGAATATAGTTAATAGCAAAGTGACTT
>NW_027192233.1:0-2247 GCF_041956535.1 Calcarisporiella thermophila
TTTTTGAAAAAAAATCGAATCGGATATTTTTTCCCTATGAACCTTAAGGGCATGCGAAACCACTCCTTTCTTCGCTCTTCCGACATCATGCGAGCCAGGCTGGATTCCGAAGAGGGTTCTCTACGCTAACCCATGCTCTGGCGTCGCATGAGTGCAGTGCTTTAGATAAGAGAATCAAGATATTCATTGATCTGAAGCAGGCGTACGACCGGGTAAAAATCCAGCTGCTACTAAGAAAGCTGCTAGAAAAGACCGGGAGCCTGCCGATCGTGGTGAAGTTTACCCAAGCGTTGTTTACCGACTGTGCATCGCGGCCAGTGGTAAACGGAGTCATGTTGGAGCCGATTCGGCACGAGAGAGGTCTACTGCAGGGATCGTTGCTTTCGCCTTGGCTATTCGACGTCTATATAGACGATCTAGCAGAATGCCTGAATAACCAAGCGTCTCGAGACATGCCAAGAGCTCTTTTTTTCGCAGACGACATTCAGCTCCAGGTGGAGACACCGGAAGAGGCGCAAGAGACGTTACAAGTGCTCTCCGACTGAATTCGCGAAAATGGGATGGAAGCCAACATCAAGAAGAGTGCGGTTGTAGGGGCGACACCGGACCAAGTTTTCCTTCTAGCCGGAAAAGCCCTCCCGCATGTCCCTTCGTACAAATACTTAGGGTTCCCTCATCAAGCCAACGGAATTAATTGGGCCGAGCATATTGACTCCAACTTGACTAAGGCCGAGGGTCTTCTTCGATTCTTTGAACGGGCAGGGCGAGGCTGGCCACCATGGATCCGGTTCACGCTCACAAAAGCATTCCTTAGACCGGTTCTGGAATATGGGGCCCCTTTGCTTCATCCGTGGCTCCACGAATGTGGGCCCGAAAGAGAGAGGGAAGAAGCAAGAACCAAATTTGAGAAAGTGCACCCATGAATCGTCCAGTGGATCTTCTTTAGAAGCCAGGAAGAGAACAAGAAGCTAGTGGTTTTGGAGTCGCTCTCTGGGCTAGGGGGGATACTGCAAAGATTCTCCGATCTTGCCTGCCGCTTCACGTTTTATCTAGACAAGATGGACCCATCAAACACAGCCAGACACCTCCTCACGACCTGGTTCAGCTCTTATCCGTGGCCTAGTCTACACATTCTTCTTAGATGCGTGTCGCATCCGTTACGCGTTCAATATAATGCGTTAACGCCCCAAGAAAGACGGACGCTGCCACTCTCCGTGTTCCTCCTGAAAAACCGACTTTCCGAACTCTCTTCACGATCTGTACTCTGTCGATACATTTCCGAAGAGTGCAGGCAACCCCGAAGTGGATATGACCGATTTCTCACCCACTCCGATTCGCAGATAAGAATCTGGGAATTTCCTAAGTCCTTATCTTTATTTCGCCCTTTACGATTTCCCGCTTTACTTACCTTGTAGATTATCACTCTTCTTTACATTAGAAGTCAATAAAAGAACCGTGGACCCCCCCTAACTACTGTGTGAAAAGCCTAAAAGATTGAGGGGTTGAGTTAAGAGACAAGCTACAAACGGTGAGAAGATCAGACAGAATCGCAGTAAGCCTTACTCTCAATATGGTACTCTGCTATTCTGCTGTTATCATAATGACGACATTACATATAGTAGTGCGATTTTCACTTTCTCAAATACCGGAAATGCCATAATTTCTCATTAATCTTGTATTTTTTTTTTTAAAATCTAATGAAATACCACCTCGAACAAATAATGGGGCAATTGCTGATGAACAACCCGATGAGACGCCGACAGTGGATAGGTGCCAGGATTTTATTTTGAACTTAAATTTTGACTAGTTTGTTCGTAAGGGTTAAATCCTTGTTTATTGTTTTTCTTGTTATTATTCAAATAGTTCAGTTATTTGTCTTCTGATCCTTACTCCTATTTTCTCTTTTTATTTTTACTATTATTTTACTATAGGAGTCCGAAAGTCGCAAACTACTTTCGTTACACATGTAGATGGGATGATCAAGGGTATTTATAATTGCTGTAGGTAACGCAACTTGTAGTACCTCCATTTGGAGATATAAGGCTAAATAATGAGAAATTAAAAAAACATGAACTCAAAAAGTTAGCCGAGTGTACGTACAGTACATTACAAGGGTAAGAAAATCAAGCAAGCTATTAATCACGTAAGCTATTAATCAAGTAAGCTATTCTTAAAATAAACGCCTACCATTTCGAATGCACTCGAGCATCACCCGAGACAATCATCCTCCGTGCCAAAATGGACATC
>NW_027192233.1:2549-15320 GCF_041956535.1 Calcarisporiella thermophila
GAGGAGGCTATCGGAGGTGAACTGATAAAGGCACGTAAAAGACGAGAGATAGAGTTATTCCGAAGAAGGTGGTGCACTCAGGGAGCGGTAATAGAAAGTTCGGATAGAGCAAGACTAAAACTGGAGTGACGAAGCAACCCTTCCTCTCTCCCAATCCGCTCTTTCCCTCCTCCCCTCCTCCCCTCCTATTTACTTCATACCTTTCACCAAATACCCTATCTGTAAGAGGATACGTTCCATTATGGATATGCTCATAGCCCCACGACGATCTTTATGCAACACTATTTATGCCTTCACTGTTTCTTACTCTTTTGTTTCATAGCCACCTAGCTAAGCCATTAGCCACTTAACCAAGCCATTAGCCACTGCATTATTCTTTTAACTTTTTAGCTTATAAAAATGTACTATTTTCCTTAGTTAATTTTAATAACAATAACCATAGTTTTTCCCTCCTTAATTTTCCACTGAACACTGACACATCGACTCCAGTTACACTATCACTATATACATCTAATGTACCCTTTATTCCTCCCTTTTTCTTATTTCATTGTAATCATTAAACTCTTGTAAGCTACGGAAACTAATAAAAGTCTCCGTTGATTGATCAAAAAAAAAATTCTTAAAATAAACTATCGTATTGTTACACTCAGCCTTTCTTCGCTCCCAAACATAATCATTATAATTTCTTAACACTTAAGACCTGGAAATTCATTCTAGACTAAACATTTAATTAATTTTATTAAACTAATTATCGATCTTTGTTTATCATTCCTTGTCCATTTGCCCATTTTATCCATTATTCTAATTGAATTAAGATTTTTCATTTATTCAATAAGAATCCGAATCATTAACTCTCTCAGAACCGTTACACATAAGAATTTGCCCCACGAAAAGTTGTTAGATATAGAAAGCGGACCCCAAACCAAGCTATCCCAATTTAGACTTGCTGATTTCGAAATTTGGGTTAGAAATTTCTCTTTCTCATTACACCCCAAAAATGTTGTAGATTTAACTGCCTGGTGGGTATTACATGGACAGAGCCTCTTCGACGGCTGTACAATAATCGGAGGTCGATAACCACTGAAAACTGGATCAAACAATACGCATTTTAAAGCCATGCTCGACCGAATTGTTCCATCACCCTCACCTGCTCCGGCTTTGCAGTACGCGAAATTGAACGCCGCTCGATGTAAGCCATTTAAAAATATTAGCATGGTAATTTTTTTTTCGAAGATGAGCGCTTGTTCTAGAAGAAGGAAAAAAGACTGCCAAGTCGTAGAAGGTTGATTACAAGAGAGAAATTTAAGGGTTGTTCAGTGGAACAGTGGAACTAGCAAAATAAATACTTGATAGTATATAATTATGTTTCATGAGAATAGCCATTATTTCTGTAGTCAAGGGCAACTCTGGCGTTGCGACGGGCAATCATCAGGAAATCACTATTCTTCTTGGCCATGAGCGGATGGTAAACGGATGTAGCAGATCTCCAAAGTGTAAACCAATAGATCCATACAAGAGTAGGCAACATCTAGCTCTAGGCAGAATCTTGACTAGTGTTTTTCACATGATATCGTGGTTGACGAGTAAAATTCTTGCCTGGCATAGGTTCTAACCGAGATCCAATGTAACTATGAGGCATCGTAGGGAGCTCCGACACCATAACTTTCGGATTTTTGAAAGAAAAAGCATTTGGTCTGCCTTTTCACTGGTTTCAAATCCAAGAATAGTCTTTGGGTGAACAAAATTGGATGGGTCTGTGTACAAGAGTATAAGACCACCGAAATCTCATGACATCATCTACCAATTCCATCGAAACTTCTCGATTCCATGGAGAATTCCCGGGCTTGCTTTCATCAGCATGGAGACACCAGTCAGATGTAGATTCAATTTTCGTGGCATACTAAGAATCTATCAGGCGGATTCCACCCTCGTGGAGATTAGTTATCCTATATGGCAACTGACATACTTTTTAAAGCCATCTCATTCTACCTTCAAGATATAAATTCGCGTATATTTCAAAGAACAGGGACACTACACTTGCAGGAAGTAACAACCTTGCTCATCTTCTTACATATCCTCTTCCAATCTCTTGATATATCCCCACGTTGGCAAGAGTAAATAACAATAACTTCACTTCGAACACTATGATTCAAATACGTTTACTGCTATTGTGCATTATCGTGAGCTTGCTTCCAAATCTCACTTATGGGAGGATCAATTCCCAGTTTTTAGGTAGTTTTAGCAATCCAGCAGCCAATCTCATCAGAGTTGTGAAACGAGGACAGCATCCTGAATGTTGGGAGGTAAAGTGGCCTCGGCGCTCCATGGATTTCAACATAAAGAAGGGGGTTATTGTTGGCCTTATTGCACCTGCGTTAGATGCGGCATTTAGTGGTATTGACTTTGCCATGGATTGTATCATACTCACTAAGGAAGAGATGGGATGCACTAGAAAGATACCAACAGCTTGGGAGGGCGATCGATGCACAGCTGGGGTAACGCCTCTTGCGAGTATCAATGTTACCGACAGTGATATCGAAACCAAGATGGGAAACAAATTAAAGGTCGAAGGTTCTAAAAAGACGCTTGAGTTAAGTGAAGACGATATAAAGAACGGGCTCAATACAACTGGAGAAGCAACCTATGATTTTGATGCAGATATGAACAATTCATCCAAATATTCCTTAACTGCAACTTGGTCTCAACAACTTAATAACACCGTATCGGAGTTCAGAAACTTCATAGAGGATTGTCGAAAAGGCCCTATCTCCCTGCAAACTTGTACAATCGGATTCTACTTTGCCATGAAACAGAGAAATAGGCCCGTGAGAACCTGCGAGCTATTACAATATACAAACGAAACTAATGTAAACAAGGAGAGGGCAGCATGTGGAGACAATGTAACCGTACAACGATATTTCGATAGATGCATTAATGGAAGATGTGTGTCAAGCGATATTAACGTGATGAATGGTCGATATGATTGTAAGAATGGTCAGGGCAGCGAATGTTGGCGGGTGCTCAATGAGAGGGGGCTTATAAGTGGACTTTCTGGGCTTGAATGATATAGACATAACCTTTATTATTCATGATAAACTTGAACATAAACCTATCAATTAGCAAATAACATATAGGCATCATAGGTTAAATACTATACATTGTTTAGAAGAGAGAGTATTTATAATATAGAGTATTTATATAATAGCAATTTAAAACACATTTTTAAATCTGTTCATAAGTGACTTATGTAGTAATAATACGAATAAAATGCGGCCTACGTCAGTAGCCCATGCTTCACGATAACGAGGTCGTTTTATTGATCAAAATGAACTACCTCCAGAGAACATTGCATAGAAATTCAAATATATTTAAAGAAATTTAAAGAAATCTGAGGATAAGGACAAGTCTATATATGCTGTCGTTTTTCAAGTGCAACTCCTTAGCCGTTATTGAGATGGCTTAATTCTGTTCAAGAAAAACTGCCCTAGCCCACACAAGCAATTGAGCTGCGCACGGGTACAGAAAGATCGCTCATGGCACTACCCTCTCCAGTGCTTTTCCGCAAGAGTCGTCGATGGACACCAGCAGACGATATAACAGACACGATTGGGCACAAAATACCTAATACCTCACGCCAAGAGAAACCACAACAAACCATGGCAACTGACCAAGCCAGATCACAGTAATCTCAAATCACATCGTCGAACAGAGCAAAAAATGGAAAAAGGCGAGCGGAGCAAAACAGCCATCCCTGTCCAATGTTTGGCTCACAATACAAGCCCGCGACAAGTAGCGCCATGCGTAACAGCCAGGGGGATTGTTGAGAAAATTTAGAAGCACGCGTTGAGGAATTCCTGCCCCTTTATGGATACCCAAAAATCATAAGAATAGGCTACAAGATACAATTCTGGAAACAACCGCAGTTCAATCACTTCTCTCCGCATAAGAGACTCCCAGTCGACCACCAGAGCGTGAAGGCCATTTCTGAAATTAGGCTCTTCAAGCTCGGAGTAATTAACCCTCGGCAACTTGCTGCATTCCTGGGAGCTATGAATGCAGCCTGCCTGCGGTCGTGCCGGGAAGGTTATTCGCTCACTCACTAATGATAGTAATATCCTCACCCTCCCCTCTAACTCCAACTGGGATACCCCGTTCTCGATACCGGGGTAAGCGTTGCAAAAGAGTTTAGAGTTAACCCTTCTTCTTGAGAGGGCCAAGTAGTTACACCTAGGAAACGACAATTTTGTATAGTCTTAATTTTATCTTCGGATTTTTTTAAATTTCTTAAAATTATTTGATTTTCTATGTAATATTCTCTGGAAATAGCTCATTTTGACCCAATAAAACGGCCGTATCATCGTGAAGCATGGACTGTTGGTCGCCTACTCTATTTATACTAAGCCGTCACATACACTAGGCTTAGTGTTAAAGAAAAGGCCAATAATAGTCGAAGTTGAAGAAAATAATATCCATTAGTTTATAATGCCCTACCAGCATTAATAAGTAAGATAGTCACAATAATAATTTAATAAATAGTTAAATATTAAAAATTCACACGACATAAATAAATTTAGTGTGTTCTGAGCCACAAATGTCTCCATATCAATTGATTACGACATTGAGAAATATAGCGTAATCTGTGTCAAATATAAGCAACTCTCAATATATCGTACCAAGAAATTTCTCAACCCCGTTATTCAAGGTAACTTCTTTTTGGACTCAGTCCCGTTTTGTCCAATTAATGGCCTTTTTATCTCAACCCACTTTCTTTGCATATTCTAGACTTTATTCTGAATGAAACCGTACCAATAAGGGCCTTTTCTCAATTTAAATGATTTCAAAGGGTAAGCATATTAATATAATATCAATCTAGACGCTCAAAATTTTGTGGAATGGTACCATTTCCTCAGTAACCATTCATATTAAAATTTATTATCAGTTAACATAGTATTCAATTAATATGGGTTAATAACCTGATATATCCAAATTGAAGACCAGTTTCTTAAAAAATAAAATTCAAAAAGGGCATGTTTTTATCAGATGCACAAAATACTTCAACTTTTTAACCTGATGGATAGTAGAAAAAGTTGTTAATAAAATTAGTTTTTGGATTTATGAAAGACATTGATCACAGGTGATGATTGGTTTACAAGAATGATTATATAATGAATAGACACCACTAAAGGTAGCGGATATGGGTCACAAAATAGAAATCCCTTAGAGAAAATCCGAGAGGTAAAAAGTAGGGTCTTTGGCGGGTATCCCAACTTGCCCAAGTGGTATCAAAATTTTATGGCAGGAGCCATAGCTGGGTGGCCATTAAGAAATTTCCATGTGATGGAAAAGTGGTGATAATTGGATAGGTTTTTGAATAACCTATCACATAAGATGGGCCAAATTTTGTGTGGCGCGTTAGGTTACTCTATGGTGGTTACAATGGAAAATTGTAGGGAAATCTGTTCAAGGACAAAACAAGTTATACTTATTGCAAATAAACCAATCAATAACACAGAATTTCAACAATGTTTTGTATATATAGGGGCAATGAATCAAAAATTATACTGCACACTTTCCTTTAATTTCAAAAACTTAGATATTGTGTTGAGAATGCGTTTGATCATCGCTTTCCTTTTGACTCTTCCCTTTGCACTCGCACAACCACCACCTCTCAATCCGCCCAGGAACATTTCGAATGGGAAATTTTCCAAATTAAACCAACAGCAGCCCAACACTACCAAGCCAAGCATATCTAGAACTGCCTTTGAAGAGGTCGATGTAAAAAGGTAAAGTCCTATTTTACCTCAGTTGACAAACTTAGTATGGAAAATACTTAAGTAATTTATAAAATTGTTTAAAATAGTGGGAACGCGACACAAACAACTGGGCAGGAGCCCGCTATGGTAACAAAGATTGATGGCCCGATAATCGCTCAGGAAAAAGTTTCAGAAATGGAAACAAAAATACGCTCAAGTGGCTCGAGAAGTGGGCGAGGCATATCTTTTGGCGATAAATCGTTCCCCGAACCGAATTGTAAAAATTTATTGAACTCTGACGGCAGCTTCAACATCCCGAAATTTAATATCAACCAAGATTACGGAGAAAAATTGAGATGCTATGCGATTTTATCATACTGTGCGAACTCACCAAATCCTAAGATTGCTGAGCAGTTAAACAATGCAGGGGGATTCTTTCAATCGTATATATCAGCCAATACAAAAGCATTTATGGCCAAAGCTAAAGACAGTATAATAATCTCGTTTGCGGGTACAGATGATTTGAAAGATATCATGGACGACGTGCGCGCAGGACATTATGTATTTGCGGACGGTGTTCGAATTTCGCAAGGATTCTACGACTATGTGAACAGAGTATATGGGAAAATGATCCAGGATTTATCAAATTTGGTTCAACGTGATAAGCCAAGTAGAGTTATACTTACTGGACACAGTTTAGGTGGGGCCGCCGCACAGATAGCAGCTCGCAGAATAAGCTTCGAACCACGAATTAATGGTGTATCGCTAGAAGTAGCAACGTTTGGCCAACCTGCCGCAGGGAACTTACAATTTGCACAAAATATCGAGAAAATAACCAATGGAAAAAACGTACGATATATAAATAGCAGGGATCCCATTTCATCAGGTTTTCTAAACTATGCAGATATACGGATTTTTGGTTGCCTAGAATCTTCCGAAAAATGCACCTGGAAACACACCAGCAAATCATTTCGAGCAGATGATGGCACTGAGTCTTATGGTGTTAATATTTTCAAACCTCATAGTGTATTTTTTAAAACTAGAAACCCAGAATGCAGCTCATTCTAATTTGATAGACATATTAACTTATACTGCTTATATCATTATTTACTTTCCATATCAAATAAATTTGAAATTTAAAATATTGCTGTGAATTTGAAGATTATCTTTTGAGCTGCTATTGGTCACATTTAGTTCATCGGTTATTACACACAACAATGCTTTTTGTTTTGCTTTATCACACGAAACAATTCACGATATTGCTGATCTATCATAATCCGAGGTCTCCCTAAGGATTTCACTGGATCTACGGATCCAGTATTCTTCCATCGATTGATTATTCTATGTTGGAGAACGACCAGGCATGATCTAAGTCTGAATAGTCGTTGTGTTACGACGATTATTTCATACTTATACAAATATGTATAAGCATGTATCTTATCATCATTATTAGTCATCATCACCTATTCTATCATATATATAGGATGTGCTTTCTCTCTTTTGAATTCCCTTTTGGTGTGTGTTATTTGTGTTATCCCTTCTATCTGTCTTCTTTCCTTTTATTAATATACTCTTAATAAGATCCAACATTCTACCCTCTGTTCATGCCAGAACACCAGACAATTCGTTGGTGCTTTTATTGTACTTGCTGTATATACTCCGATTTTTTCAGAACGAAGAGTATCTGAAATTTTGTACTGTTTTTTTCAGACACATACAGGAAATTAGAGTATGATTTTTCGATTTTCTTGTGATCGCTGATGGAAAAAATGAATTGTAGCACTGAATAGTAATTTCGAGATTGGTCAAATTAATAATTATATCATTCATTTTGTCAGTATATTGCAAATCTTTACTCTAAACCCCAATTCTAAGCCCAAATTGAAGCCCCAAATTAATGCCTCATCTACAACAGTTATATTTGTTATATGTGGCATTATGAATTATAATAAAATTAGCCTTAACTTTCGCCTCGTAGGTAATAACAAGATTGCAATCAGACGTCGAGAGACCAGCTTGGCCAGAGTCACAACCTCCGCAGCTAATCCAGATCCTCCATGCTTTGAGACAATGCCAGCTGAGATCCTGCTTTTGTGCCGACAAATATGCGTGCCATCTCCTCAGGGATCCAGCGCTCCCATAGGTTGCCAATGATTGCGGGATCGGACTTTAAATAGGTCGTTGTCGAGTATATCGCGCCAATCATCTTGTGTTGATCGTGAAAAAAACTTATTGCTGCCCGGATAACCAAGGGTTCATCAATGAAGGCCGCTAAACCAGAATACGGGCTCGAAGTCATGAAGGCTTCGGCTCTACCTGGAACTCCTTGCTGCTCTTGTCGAAGAAAACTATCACTCGAAATTTCGCCTGACATTGCACTCTCTAGCCGCGGGCGCTCGCATGAGTCAATAGTAGACAGAAGTTCATAACAGGTACGCATTTTCCTGCAACCAGAAGGGCCAAGTGAAACCTTAATATTCGACGATTGACTTGCCCCATTCCTTGAAAAATTTCGCCAAGGTGCGTCAAAGCGTCAAGGCTATCTCTGAATTCAGGTAGCGAGTGCAAAAGCAGAGATGGACACTGAGACCACATCATAGGAATGTGGACATCAGGTTTAATGAGCGAAGCATTTCCGCCTGAAGATCGATGGTAATATAGTAAATCCAGATTTGCTGCAAGGTAGCTATCGAGGAATTCTCCATAAAACCCAGCAAAAAATTTATCAGTAAAAAGCTTTAGGGAATCTGATATTATAGAAATAATCTAGAATAATTAGACTTTAGATTTATAGAGCAATTTAATTGCAATTTTCCACCTGGTTCGAATGTACAAGATAATCTCCTTGGAGTGAGGGGAGCTAGAATAGACTGCGTAATTGTAAAAGGAATTAACAGGGTAGGTTGGACTGCTCTAGGCCCTTTAGAGCGGATGAATGATCTATGGTGTACATCAGCAGTGTTCGCAAAGATTTTTTACTGAAACTCAATGTGTAGCCGGGGAAATAATTATTCATAAACAATTAATACTGACATAAATAACAAAAACACATTTCACCACCACTAACATACTTTTACCCTGTCCATTAATGTGGGCTTTCTTTTGAGTATTTGATGCAGAAATCGAGGATTCCATTCCTCAAGTATTTCGCACATCAGTCCCTGATGCAAGAGTCATTGAATAGAAATTTATTGATTAATTTGCAAAGTTAATAAACTATAAAGAAAAATTGTATACCTTCGGGAATGTCAATCAACACACGTATAACCTTCTTTCAAGACTCTTCTGGAAAATATTCACAGCTTTTGTCTAGTAGCTGGAGTCTTTGTTTGCATATATTTTCCATGTCGTCAGGAAATCTCTAGAGATCTTTGAAGGATACATCGAACTTTCAGAGAATTATATTAGAAGGATCATTGCAACCTTATTGGCAGACATTCTTCTCTATAATTTTCCTCTCGAGGACTTCAACATTATCCGAACATCAATCTCGACCGAAAAAGCGTCAGGAAATTTACTCGCATTATTGATCAAGCAATTAAGCCGCATGATAGATTAATAACCAAAAGCAGGGATATGAATATAGTTGAAATATTGAAATTAATGACGTATTCATATTTCAGTAAATACAAAGGCGCAATTGAAATTGAGGTGACGTGTTCAAGTACTTTCTTAATGATTTCATCAGCTCCCATTAAAGAAGGTTGGAAATGCTATTGTAAAGAAATAATAAACTTTAGCGTCTACATTCTTTTTATAGATAAATATAACTTGCAGTTAACTTATTTTACCCCTTGGAAATTGGCTTACTTTTGACATGAATATTACTAGCAAACTTACATTGTTAAAATTCCCATGCTGTCCGTTAGGGTCATCGAAATTTGGTTGTTCAGTTTTGTAAACAAAAACGAGGGTTCCAGGGTGTTGTTGCAAAAGTGGACATCTTCATTCTATCATTTCTCCATTCTGTGACTAAAATTTCTTTCAAATTGAATTCTCTTTATTCTTCTTCATTATGTTCCATTCTATCCTGATTTAGAATGATAGTTTAATCTCTGCTAGTGTTAAAAATATGAATGGCAGAACAAAACTTCACTCTAATAAGTTGCTTGTTAGTATTATCCAACCCGCAAAAGAAGTAGCATTTTCAAGAAAGATCATAGCTGTACTGAATTTATATCATTCTACTAAGTTTGTCAGAAAATAGAAGATGGCGTCTAAAAAAGGATGTCTGCGGGTCGTCGTCAGATTCTGAGTGAAAAAGATGAGAGGAAGTTTGTCAATATTAATATCTGGGCAGTAATAATGCTTATGACATGGCTAAATATTAAAGATGAATATAATATGAATGTGTCGGCCTGCAACGTGAAAAAATGAACAATGAGAGGTACTTGCACGAGTGCGGCCTAAGCTTTAAAATGAATATCTGGTCATTCTGGTCATTGTTATGATTCTATTCCTCTCGCAAAGTTTGCAGGAGCATATCCAATTCGGGTAACAGCTTACTACCCTGAACCAACCTAAAGCCATGATTTCAAGAGTCGGGATATTGTCGCTACCAATGTTTTATAATTCTTGTTCGGACTTCTGGATTTAAGATAAAGGTCGAAGGTTCTGATTCAGAATCAAAATTCGTGATTCTAGAGCTCAAGAAAATATAAAGAGTAAGTTAATATTGCTCTTTTGAATAATACATATTTATATTGGTTATGCTTTAATAGAAAAGGTGGAAAATTGTAAAGGATCAAATTTTCCAGAAACCTCTTGATCAACTTACGTTATGTTACATGGAATTTGACTACCATACACATCGGACATTGCCTATATGTAAATATCTGGTTAACCAAGAATATCCTTTTCAGTTATTAGAAAATAAAAATAGAAATTAAATGATCTAGCTCAGACGATGTCAGGCAATTATAATTCATCATAATAAGGGATGAAAATAGGTTCCCTTATTGATAGCAACATTCTTTCTTCATAGCTGGACAGCTTCAATTATTAAAGATTGATTACCTGGACTTGTATAATGTATATATAATATACTCTTGAAAAGTGAATCGTGCCTTAACTTTAGAAGGATAGAATATCCTATAAATATAATTTTACGGATTCACTGGTTAATTGATTAGTTTTTCCTTCATAGTATCAGATAACGAAATATGATAATATAATGAAAACTTAGTGTTGAAGTTTTAAACCTATGCTCTTGCAGATGAAAGAGAGAACGAATGCTTGTCTAGGTTTATTAGTGTAGATTTATATATTATTCAAAGCAACTGGATAGCAAAGATTGAAGAACAATGCTAATCTAATGCTTTGAGACAGTATTTATAGATATTGAAAACATAACTTCAGAGCTAGTTTGGTTGATACAACGGGCTAACAGAGCAGAATTACCTTGCATAGCAAAAACTTTCAATTGTCTTTTATGAGCAATTCCATTGGAATTAATTGCTATAATAGGGAAAAACACTTACATTCAAAACTTAATAGAAGTTACCTACAAATATAACTTGACTTATTAGGTTAGCGGTATGCTTGGGTTACACTAAATTTTAAATATTGACCATTTACAGATATTTTTGAGTACACTGATATTAAGGCGTGACGAGCTACTCGAGCAATACTTCTCTAAGTCATGTAGTGGTCACCTCAACTTCCCCAACAGATATGATGACAAAGACATTTATTTATAGGGCATTTGTACCAGGTTAAAGCATTAGGGTAATTCTATTTTTCCCCGGATATAACTATTAATTACCGCTAAATTGGAAAAGTACCGCTAAGGGGTTCATTTTACTGCAAGTCACATATTTACAATTTGTCACAATCGCATCAAAAATTGAGTATAATCATTCTTTTAGTCCACAGAAACAAAGTTTTCGTTGGGCCATCCCTGAAACGGTTCGATTTGCTGATAGGGTTGTTCGATTTGGATGCAGTGACTCTCTCGCAACTCGCCTTGTTCGTAGCTGGATTGGATTTATGTAAGCGAAGATTATTAGTAATGATTTAGGTTATTCTAAATGACAAATACTTGAAAAGAAAAGGAAAACTGCGAGAAATAACTGCTTTGTTAACTATGCTAGATAACGCTGCCGATTACGCCGTCAAATACGAGTGGGTTAGCAAGCCGCAAAATATATAGTCAACCTCTTATGCAGTAAGGTTCTATGTCGTCATTTTGCTATCACTTTGATTTAAATATATACATTCGAATTTGATCAATGAATACAGTTCGTTGACACTATGAATGAGTTTTTGCACGTAATTACACCCTCTTTCTCTCTTATTCCATGATAGCATAAGAGTTACAGAAGATGAAAATGATAATATTCTTCGGGTACGATAGCGTGGAAAAAAGGAGGAGTACCTGATTAAATGGCGAGGAAATCATGATGGAGAGTATTTGGGAACCATTACGATATCTTCGCAACACTCATATACCATTCAGTAATCGAAGTCAAAACGTGGTTTCAATCGCTTCGACTTCTGTCTTCAAAGAGGGAGAAGATATAGTAGGATGTTTCCTCCATGCTCTTCACACAACAAAAGATAAGGCTGTTTACCCTTAGATTATTAGTTTGTTGCTACTTTGTTAAGAGTTTGTTTTTTTTTCCTTTTTAAAGGTTGCATTTTAAATTTGGTCTAGGAAAGCACCATATAGGGTCACTTTATGACTTTCTTTTAGGGTAACCAGGTGGATGTGTTTTTTGGTACATGAACACATCTATCTTATTTTATTATTCCTCACCAATCTTCTATTGAGCTGACAACATCCCATTTATTTTATCGCTATTAATTCATTAAGTTGAATAATCCCTACAAAAAACCCGTCTGGTGAAAACTGCTAGAAAACGTATAGGAGCATGTAGAAAAGATGGAGGAGGTTCGCGATTCCTTATAATTTTTCAACAATTTCACTATAATTTGTAGACTCCTCTCCCATTATTAATATCGTGAAAAATGGGTGAAAAGTTTGTAAAAATTTAGGGAATCGCGAACCTCTTCCATC
>NW_027192233.1:15997-66257 GCF_041956535.1 Calcarisporiella thermophila
CACTATAATTTGTAGACTCCTCTCCCATTATTAATATCGTGAAAAATGGGTGAAAAGTTTGTAAAAATTTAGGGAATCGCGAACCTCTTCCATCTTTTCTACATGCTCCTATTCGCTTTCTAGCAGTTTTCACCAGGCGGGTTTTTTGTAGGGAATTTTTCGTTTTTATTAAGAATGTATTACCTAAATCTCGAAAGTTTTATTTATACACGCTAATATATGTCTTAAACAGGCTTTTATGATCGCCGAGGCATGTTAAATCGTATTGTACATATCTATTCACTATGAATTATCTCGATATATATTCTATTTATCTTGATTTATACTTTGATTTTAGATTCAAATTTGAGAGTTATATGATATTGATTCTAATTGAACCAAATTTTGAGACAATTTCTCAGGCTATACACTCGCGGCCAATTATTTTAATTTTTTTTACTATACCCTTTCAGTCAAATTTGTTTTTGGGACAAAGCGAATAAATTTCTGTAAGACATCATCCCCGATTCGATGTTCGACGCATCCAAAATCATTATGATCCATTAGGTCACCCGAAATTTTCACTAATCCCTAAATTATTGGGAGTTTAATTATGGTTCCTTTTATTGGACTGAATAGGTCACATTTTTCTCTACGTGCACGAAAACTGGAAGGCCTATTCAATAAGATTCCCATAAGAGATCGCTGATTTCACAAAGACATCAGCATTATCTAGGTCGAGACATGTTATTCTGAATTTTTTTCGGTCAATTTTTGTTTCTGGACCAATGCGGAAAGAATTTAATCGCTCGCTCGATTTCTATAAAGTATGTTCGAATTTATTCTGGAACAATAAAGTTGTGCAAAATTTCCAGTGGATCCACGCAATTTCAATGGAACATGCTTATAGTGACTTCTAAGCTATATATGATGTCTGGGTAAACCTCTATCTTTTTTTGTTTTTTTCCTATTTTATTCATTCCCCAAATCACCCGTTATGAATCACGTTTTTGATTATGGCAGAACACATCCTAACAATGTGTACGGATTGGAGCAGAAGTATATCAAAATTGTGTCGCAAGTTGGGATAGTCAAAAAGTATTTATATACTCACTGTTTGTATATTGTAATGGATTCGACCTATCATGAAGAAAATATACTACGTGCTCAATATTTTTATTCACCTCTTTTCTATGGGGTTATCTCAAGGTATCCCCCTTACTGTTCGTAATCATTGGATGCAAAAAGCCGTCGAAGCTACCATCAATATTAACGATACTCCATGCCCATTTTTTCCCTTCGGAGCCGTCATTGTTAATCATACAGAGAATGAAGAAGGGACTTTTATTGCTGAAGGAGCTAATCGATCTAAGGATGACCCAACTCAGCACGGTGAAATGAATGCTATTCAAAATCTTGCAAAGCTTTTTCCAGGAAGGGGTGGCGATTCAGGCGAGTTAGGAAAGGGACTAACATTATACACGACCGGCGAACCCTGCCCTATGTGCATGTCTGCAATTCGGTGGGCTGGATTCGCAGAGGTAGTTACTGCAACCAGAATTATGACACTAATGAACTATGGTTGGGGCCAAATTAATATCACGGCAGACGAGATCAACGAAAAATCCCTTTCTTTGCCATCCCGCACCACGATCGTCCATAACATACTTTCTAATACTACCGATCCTCTTTTTCAATGGCAATTCCAACCCACTAATTCTTGTCCAGCTGGGTGTCAACATGTTAACTCCACATGCTTAAAAGAAGAATAATAGAGAGCGGAGATCCTTTAATTAATCAAGTCCAACAAGTGAAAATACTCTTATTAACAGGTCGCTCGTATTTCCGAAAAGAACATTATTACAAATAAATATCATATATTTTTTTAAAACTAGTTTCTTATTCACTTTCGTAATATGGGGTATTAAGCTAGGTTTCAGGTCATTTTATTGAGGAATAGATTCTAAATCATGAGAGTATTGAAGTTACGATACAGCAAATAAATACTTACAGGCTATTAAAATGTTACAAGCTTTGAAAGAACAAATTAGATATGCCATTATCTTTTATCTGAATGAATGATTTTCAGTATGATGCGGTTACCAAGTACTGAAGATGAAAAAAAAAAACGTGAATTGCTACATCTCGTATTTTGTTAACTGCACACTACTCCAAATAAAAGTATATTTTGCGCATTTATTTCCTAAGGATTTGTATACACTCACTTGGCTTCTACTGCAGCATTTAGTCCTTCAAATATGCTTGTAAAGAGCCTATTATATCCCTGCTTTATAATCTCACGCTCCTTACTTTCTCTCTAGTATAATACGCTTTAATTCTCTAGGTATTCTTGCAAACGAACTGAGTTTCTTCCGTGATGCTCAAACTTGAAAACTGTGGGGCCACACTAGCATATTTTTTTTATTATTTTTAAGTCGTTCATTTGTGACATTGATAGTATGCTTGAAATTGTTATCCTGTTGAAGTGTACTAAGCTTCAGAAAATTTAATCCGATAATACCTCAAAGCCCCTAGATAGTCTTCAGCAAGAATGATTCTGTATAATGGATCGTCAACCCCTTTATAGACATGAAGCAAATTCTAGCGTCATGGTCTGTATAATTGTCACGCCATAATTGTATATCATCCTTATTGCTAAGTAGGCTGAAAATACTTAACCTTGTTCAACCAGCCTCTTTCCATTTTTTTTCTTTACCTTAATTACAATTTCGTATTGAGATGCAACTCCGAATCTCATGTAGAGTATTTTAACTTTTTGAGTACTGTTACAGGTTCAAATTTCCTATTGAATTTAGGAAAAGCGATTCAATAGAAAAAAGGCCTGGAGTAATTAGAGTGGAGATTTAGGTTAGCTAAGATATATTAGGTAAAATCTTAATCGAAGAGATTGAGTAAGCGTGTGATTAAATAAGTATATAAAAGAAAAGATGCTTCAGGAGAAATGAGGTGGGAGCTTGGTCGTGTTACAATGAGGTTAGCGGGTATGGATTTATTTACTAATAAAGGATGAAGAAATCATCGTATAAATATAATCATATAAATATAAACATCTTTATTGGATTTCTTTATATTTGTAGCATATAAAAGATCTCAGCTGAGTTATTAATAGCTAACAAAGAGTGGCCACCAAGGAAAAGAGCTCAATGGTAACCAAGCAATACACGATATACTCCTTGATTTGAAGTGGGTCAATGAAAACGGATTGTATAAACCACTTATACAATTCTTTCTCTAAAAAAGCAAAGAATCACCCGTAACTTTAAGGATATGCTATATGTAGCGAGGACTGGTGATATCTAAGACACAACAAAGCTTTTATTTGAAAAGATAAATATTTTACAGTGGTGATAGGTTAAATATAAGGCAGAGTGGTATGATATTTAAAATATTCGTATCTTCTATAAATGTTCTGTATGCTGTAATGCGATAATACCATGAACGAATACTATTTACTGTGGGATTAGGTCTGTGGAATCAAGGGGAATATATATCACAGCGAGAGATGCCATCAGCTCGATATCATTACGCTCTCTCGACGCTCTATCTTCTCTGCTACTTTTGACCCTTTAACCCCAGACATCTTCATTGTACCGCTTCTCATCCATTAGCTTCTGAATGAATTCCTCAGCTTCTTCGTCCGAGCTGGCGTAGCCGAAGCTCTTGGCCATAGTGCAGAATGTGGCACGAACATCACGGCTCATAGCACCACTCCCACAGACATACAGCGAAGCGGGTTTCTGCCCCTCGGTGGGCACGAGTAAGCGCCACACGTCGGCCGCATTGGCCAACAATTGATGTTGGACGTATCTGCGGGTAGATGAGTTTTGACGAGAGAATGCGACATGAAGACCAGTGACGATGCCCTCTTTGACGAAGGTTTCCAGCTCCTCCTTATAAATGTAGTCGTGGTCCGGGTGGCGGCAGCCGAAGAAGACGACACATTCACCCACAGCTTGTGATTTGCTCTGGATGGCGCGCTCTTGAATAAATCCTCGGAAAGGAGCGAGCCCAGTACCGGCGGAGATCAAGATAATGGGAGTGGTGGGGTCAGTAGGAAGAGAAAATGAACTCTTGGACGACTTGAGTTGAGCCCGGAGCTCGCCTGTGCAGTTTTTGAGATAAGACGAGGAAAGGCCGGGATAGTGGCGGCCGTTGACGAGGTCGTCAACAACGCCAACAGTCAAATGAGCTTCCGTTTGACAAAGCAGAGGTGAAGAAGCAATTGAGTAGCGACGGGGTTGCATCACGCCAACAGCGGTTAGGAAATGACCAAGGTCAAGTTGTTTCACCTGAGGATAGGCCTGCTGCAGATCCAGAAGAGTCCGATGCTTCTTGATAAAAGCTGGGTACTGATCTTCATTCTGAGCATTTGGCATGGTCAGGGTCTCGAATAAGTCGGCGGTTTCGGGGGCTACCTTGCGGAGATTCGAGGCGAAGTATCCCAAGAGGCGACGGGAGGGTGGCGAAAGGAGGTCGGCGTAGTAGGTGAGGGCGTTGCGAACAGTGCAGGGACCTTTGATCGCCGCGGCCAGCGAACGAGGAGAGAGGCCTTCGATGGACTCAGGGTCCACCTCAAACACGGAATCCAGGATGAATCCAAACCCGAGTGCAATCGCTTCCACTACTTCAGCCGAGTTCTCCGGCATAATTTCCAGGTGATCACCCGATTGGTACAAGCATTGGTCGCCGACAGGCTGGAGCTTGGAAATGTCGATTTCGATGTGCCGCGTGCTACGCTGGGAACTTTCGCTTTGCAGTTCGCGGTTCACCAACAATTTGGCGTTGTAGTCGCCATTGCGGTTCCTGCTGGCAGCTTTCCAGCGCTCAGCTTCGCCGGGTGGGATGAAGGTCACCTTGGCGGATCGGTTGGCATCGGATCGCTGGCCGGAAGAAGGAACGACCGAGATATCGTTACTGATGGACAATCCGAAGTAACTCAGAGTATATGACCAGAAATGGGCACACCAGCTATTGAATTCGGAGTCCATATCCTTATCCGCGTCACCATTGCCGAGCGTGAAAAAGCGCTCCGCACCCAATTCCTCCAGCTTGGCATCGACCTTGATGGGGAAATGCTGGTAGGTGCGCCAGTTTTTGTTGCCCAGACCAAAAACAGAGTACAGATAACCATGCAATAGGTTGCTGTCACTTGCATCGGTTGCTTTGTCTAAGAACTTGTCAAAGTGTTCTGCTGAATCTGGGGGCTGGCCGTTATAGGTAGCGGTACAAATCACCAAGAGTTCCTTTTCATTTGCATTCTTCGACCCCTGAGCCACTCCGGTGGACAACGTCTTCCAGCTATCCATGGCACACAAGGTGACGTCCTTGAAGCCAAATTGTCTCGCTTGGTTGGAAAGCTGAGAGGCGTAATCTTGAGCCGTACCAGTCTGGGTGCCGTACAAAAAGGTGATGGGAGGCAACGCGACGGTACCAGTCTTGGTAGGTTCGGCAAGCTGAGGCATGACTGGCTTTGCGGGCTCGGGTGTTTCATGGAGGGCCGGCTTCGGCAGATCTTTCGATGGCTTGGGGAAGTCTGTGCGTGGGTGGATCGTCATAAAGAGGTCGAGTGGTTTAGTGGTCACTTGGGTGGGGTCGTACTGGATGGGGGGTCCATCTATAGAGGAGAAAATTGGAAGAGTCAGCGAAACCGTTTACTCTTGTGCATGCGCAGGTATACACGCCAGCGGGTGGTTGATACGATAGATAGCTTACCATAGCGGAGCTTAAATCGGTGAAGGAGCATGGCCAGGACAGTCTTGGCCTCCTGAAGAGCGAGCGCCATACCAATGCAGCCACGCGGGCCCGTGCTGAAGGGTAGCCAAGCAAAACGAGATCGCTTCTGCTCCTCCTCGGGGGTCCATCGATCAGGGTCGAACACATTTGGGTTGGGGTAGACCCGCGGGTTCCGGTGCATCGCATAAAGGTGGACGGACACCGGAGTACCAGCCTTGATGCGGTAGCCTCCCGGCACAACGCAGTCCTTCTTGCAGAACTTACCCAGCACACGCACGGGCGGGTACATACGCAATGTCTCCTTCAAGACCTGGTGCGTGTACTTGAGCTGGCTGACTTGCTCGGCAGTCGGCAACTGATCATGAGTAATGCCCACATCAGCGACTTCACGGAGAATTTTAGCTTCCACCTCGGGGTTCCGCGACAATTCATAGAAAGTCCATGCCAGAGTGGTGGCAGTGGTGTCGTGACCGGCTATCAGGAAGGTGATGACTTGATCACGGATATTTTCGTCCGACAAGCCGAGGTTATGCTCGTCCCGCGCATTCAGCATGAAGCCCAACAAGTCCCTAGCACTGTCGGTAGCAAACTCGCTCTTTTTGCGCTCTTGGATGACTTGATCTACGATCTCGCGCATCAACTTCACTCCGTGGTCGAATTGACGATTGGCTTCCGTTGGTAGATGCTTCATGAACTGCATTTGCTTGAATCTGGTAAAGCTTTGCTTTAGACAGTAGCTCATGGCCTCGATAAATGGATGGGCCGGTGCATCCGGCTCGTCGAGCAGGTGGAAGGGATAACCAAACCCGACGCGGCCAATGGTTTCAAAGGTAAGATTTGTGGTATAAGTGAGAATCTCAATCTTCTTGTCGGGTGGAAACTGCTCGAAGAGTCGGATAGTCTCTTGACCTATCACCCCCATTTCGTGTTGATAAGCCTAGTGTAAACAAACCAAAGAATAGGCAAGGATTCCTGGCTGGAGGAGGGAAACTGGATTTACCTTGACGGCACGGGGACTGAAGGCGGGCATGAGTAGTTTATGCGCCAACTTCCAATCATCCTCGTCGGTATCTGTTGTAAACAGGCCTTGCCCACCGAAGGCCTTGATTTCTGCAAGGCCAGCGCTGATTTTCTTTGTAAAGTATTCGCTCTCCTTGACAAACAGCTCCGCGATCTCAGGCTGGCAGGTTGAAATGACGCGATTGCCCAAGATGCTGACGTCTATTAGGGGGCCATAAGTCTCAAAGAGCCGCATAAAGCCAGCGGTTCTTTATAATATTGTCAGCCATCTATCGCTCGTCCCACATTCATAGTTGAAAACTTACATGTCTGGAAGTACATCGTATAAATTTCCGACGTATGGTAGCCTTCGAGGACCGGGAATAACTTCTTTAATGCCTTCCCTGAGGGATGCATACACTACATGCTGACCCCGAATTTGATCGATTTGTGTCAGTACCTCGCCCACTCTGTTTTCCAGCGTAATGTCCGCCGGAGATCCTGCTAATGCTAGTTTTTCCGCCGCAAGGTGGATGACCGTCTCTAAGCTGGCGGCGTTTCCAATCGGTATGATATGGCCATCTTTCTCAATATCTACGGTGCCCTTCAGGGCAACAATTAAAAATGTTGTGTTTTCTGTCATGGTTGTGTGAAGTGGAGCAAGCTTGGTCCGTCCATAACTGGTTGCCCTTTATAAGTCGGAATTCCTGGGAAAGCATCCGCTCGAAGGTTAGGTTGCTTTCCCCGGGTTCGTTCTTCATTCTGCTTAGTAACTTCCCGGAGGTAGCCGAAATCATACCGCCAAGCCACGCAATTCGTATATTCCAGCCCCACCGCCTCACGGTAAAAATTGCCCTTGTCTATTAAATAATCAATTTCATATTCCCCCTTTTAAAAATGGCTCGCGTCACTTTCCCTTTCCCTCTCCGCCTAAGTGGTTGGTTGCCAATCGCCAGTCGAGCCCCGTGGATCGGGGAAAAAGCCACGCCAAGATTCGTTGGAGAAACTTACACGCCCTGATCGCTTCCGTGGTTATGCTTGATATGAATGGTTCTGCAGCCCAAGCAAAGACCCCGCTTGTTGGCTGAGTCCTGGCGCGGCACTACGGCTATGTTTGCAGCGGTGTCTCCTTTCCATTGCACTCACTCGCTCGGCGAAACGTTATGTCGAAGGAGAGGTTGCCTAGCCCAGCCTTCTTGGAGAGCCGAGAGGATCACCCCCCGCGAATCTCACGATCATGGCGGCGAGGGCGGTGAGCCCGAGCGTCTTCCAACATTGGAGAAGCATAATATTGGCGTTGTCTCTTCATCGGCTTACATCCCGAGGGCAATTAATCTCTAAAAGAGGGGGATGGATGGCTTTTGATTCGTCCTTGCCATGATGCGAAAATGGACTCGATGATTGGGGTCTTCGGAGGGTTGGGGAAAGAAGAATCTCGAGTTCTGGAAGAATCGGAGTTTGGAGTAATTTCAAATCAATTAAGAGATCGATTTGTTTATTTTTTTTTTTCAAACCAATCAAGGCTTAGCAATAAACATTTCTTTACATAGCGCATGATGACATGGGGATAATCTAAAAATGGCATATCATAACCAAGCTATGGAATTACCTAATGGAAATCGCTATGCTACTCGGTACTTGGCAAGTCCGTTGCTTACATAGTGGAGCAATGTGTCTCAAGGCTGAGCTTTCGACGGCTCATATAGCGCCGGGGAAAAGAAATCCGAGCATACGTCTGAGTCTCCTATGCACAAGTATGGGAGTAAGGGCGAGCTTCGGATTCTCAAGATTCGCAGCGTTTTGGAGAGGCCAAGCTTGTGTGTAGAGTGTAGGCAGAGCATCGTATTGTACGAAGAGGATATCCGAAGCGAGCCCAGAAGAGAGGTCAAAGAGCCAAACGCCGCTAGCCCTTATACGATCAGCTGATTCTCTACGACCCCTTTCCCAACTACCTTAGGGCTACTAGCTTGGTGGGCCAGTCGGAAGAACCCGAGGGTGGAGTGGCGGTGGCTGAGACGATGATAGTCGGTAGCAAGGGTGGTAAGTAGGGACCGGAGTCGTGGAGAAGGGTGGACTTGAGGTCATTTGAAGATGCAATGGTTAAGCTCCTTTCCTATAAACCAGTTTGCGAAGCAATTCTACCCCAGTGCCCTCCTTGCCTTAATGGCCGTTGGATTGAGCCTTTCCAGGAAAGGGACTTTTTGCATTGTCTTTGTAGGCTGTTTTCGCTTCAGGGCCACAGGTTTGAATAGGATCAAACGCGTAATCCAACGTCAAGTGAGAAATGGATACTCTCCAGATGGAATCTGGTGACGGGCCCCTAGGAACCATTCGAATACCAGGAACTACTCCGGCTATTGGATCTGCCCAATATTGTAGAAGGATCACATATCATCCTGGGCAAAGCGATGGTTCGATTTATATGGTTCAAATGTACAAGTCTAGTGAAGTCTAATTAGTCTAAAGTATTTTTGGGAGATGTCGAACATCTCAAGCTATTAAATCCAAGATGCCAAATGATCTAAAAAACTATGATGCTTATCAGCTCATTCTCAAGACCAAAAAGAAGATTGAGGATGATGACCAAGCAGTGGAACTAGACCCAGAAGAGACTATGGCATCTGTGCTACAGCAATTTGATAATGACTCTCGAGTGTTGGTCTCAGTTCCTGTTGTTAATTTATCCTATGTTTCTTTGGTTCACAATTACATGATCATCAATGGCTTGATCTTGTCGTTGGACAAGAAAAACAAGTCTGCACACCTGGTACTTATCCTCTTTACCATCGCCAAGTATCGTTCGAATTTGGAATCCAAGTTGATCGCCAACTGGGAAAAATGGACTGCGACCCTGATCTCTAAAAAATATACAATCAAGACTATATTTCTTTGGATTACGGGAGGAATTCAATCGACAAAAGAGCCGGCAGAGAAACGTGAGGAAGAAGCAAGCCAAAACATTTATTGGATGCATCCGAAATACATTGTGTGTGAAGTCCTTGAGGATGTGAATAAAGAATTGACGATATACTGGAAAGAATCCAAAGATCTCGAACAGGCGATGGATTGGGGGACAATAAAACTCTAAATCACATATATATACCCCGATACCATGTTCTTGTTACCGAATACAACGGTCTGATTTGTCAGGCATGGAGTTGCTCCGAGAGAAATAATGTTCACATAGGAAATATAGAGTGGGTCAAAACTATACTCAAGCTATATTTATAGATTTCATTTAACATTACTACAAATGCGAGCAACTTTAAAAACTATTTACAATTGCCATTTATTTTTATTTTTTCTTAGGGGCCTCTAAGAGAAAATAGCAGTACTACGTAGGGAAAAGTCATGTCGAGATTTGCGGCTTACAATTCAATAGTATAAATTATGGATTCTAAATGTCCTTCGCTAACCAAGGCATGATGTACTTTTAATGATTATAATTGGAGATTTGGAAGTCCTGGTATCTATGTTTTTATTATTGGCTCACGGGTGTCCAATACCCTAGATAATAATTACCCACATACCTGATTGTAAATTTTCTTTGAAATCTATGATATAAAGTGCTATGATACATTCTTTTTTTCTCTAAATTTCCCCTCAAACAAAGTCCTCCATAAATGACTGCTACGAAGCATAAATGACTACATTTTCCTGCAATTAGCACAAATTGGCCCTGATTCTTCCCGTTCGCTTCTTCGCAAAGCAACATTTTTTTCCGCGAAGTATTTTCCGGAGAAATCTTAATTAGATTAAGAACCTAAGAAACCTCAGAAATCCTAATGAGTCTGTGGGAATGAAACAATCGGCAATAAAGCGTTTACAAACTTAGTTCCTAGCTCCTTCCTGCCCAAGATACATTTCCCACCTCTATTTGTTAAATTTTTGCACGCACTATGCATGTATCCAAAAAGCGGAAGTGTTATGATCAAGGCTTAAAAGGGAAATTTAGAAATGTTAATCAAGAAGGGAAATCTTACTCTTATTATTTGTACACGAAAATTATATAGGTCATTAAACTCTATTTCAATTTTACCATCTGTGATCAACTTTTAATCGTGGTTATTTCGCATAGCTAAAAGTTCAGATATCGAGTTTTATTTGCCATTTTATCATTAGAGTATAGAGGGTGATATTGTCTCTTTTGTGAGTGCTATTATTGTTGTAGTGTGAACACTAAAGGATATTCCTATAGTGAATGGTAATAAAAAAACCATCAGTATGGCGTGAAACCATAATTGAATATCGCTAGAGTTAAAAAAGTGGCGTGAGCAAGAAATATTAGAATCTTGTATACCTTATGATAGCATTAACTTTGTATACGGCAACAATAGGTCGAGAGCTCGGGAACAGTGATAAAGTTCATTATTATTACTATTCAGTCAAAAAGAAAATCAATCAACTCCACCCTGGTAATGACATCCCAGACAATAGCATACTCAAGATTTTTTTCAATATCTTTTCGTCATTCTACAAGAGACTTATGATGAAAATTTCAAACTGTGCTTTAAAAGCCTTTTGTTTTAAGTATTAAATGAAGATAACATAATCGAACCTACTGTATTAACTAGATTTGAAATATTTAGTTCTCTATGTCAAATAAAACTATATTTAGCCTGCTATTATTTTCACTACTTGATGCGAAAATCAACAAAAAGATATCTATTATTCATATACTATGTAGTTATGTCAATAACCCACCATGACAACTATCGAGGTAAAAGTATTCATTGAACTTGAGACTTTTTGGATATATATATATTCTAGAGTGGGCATTTGCAACTTATTACTACTCCTCTTCTTTAAGAATTCTACGGATGTTTGACATGATTTGAAGGCTTGTAATAAATGAGTATTCAACCCTGCTTCATTAATGCTAATTGCAAAATGAGATTTGCTATGTTGCGCAAACTAAGGGTATTCTCGATCATGTGAATATATATGAAAAAAGAGTTTATTTCACACATCCGTCCCGCTATGACCTTTTTTTGTAATTACGTATCTTGACTGTAGATGTATTATAAGTTTACTACAGTTTACTGGTTAAATAATAAATAATATATAATACTACGAACCAACGTTGAGATTATAACTGTTTCATCAAAGATAATGCTACCATTAAACTAAGAACTACCAGGAAGGAATTCTGCTTAGCACTTCTTCCATTGGAATTGATAGATCTGTTGGATTTTGCCGTCGATCGTATCGGTGGTAAGCAAGCCGGTAGCTTTGAAAAGAAAACGCCGATTAAATACCCTTTCAAGAATAGTAATTCAATAAAGTTTCAACTTACAAGTTTTAGGTGCATCTGAGTCTGCAGTTATACGAATATTGGTGTTGATGTTAACATTTCGCGTTGCATTACAAGATGACCAGACAGTGGATTCGAAAGGAACTTCGTCTTCTATCAAGTAGTTGCGATCATAAGGACCATCGAAACCACTACGAACTGTATATTGAGGTGCAGAGCCTAATTTCATGTCATCAATATATTATTAAATCAGTAGACATATTACGGGAAGAATATAAAAAATCATACCAGAGAAGTAATAGGTACTGGACTGTATGCCATGCACGCCCTTATCCATGCGCGCATAACCGCGATAAATCGCAGAGGCTACATAAAATAGAATTAGGAATGAAGGAGATATAATCATTTTTTCAAAAAATACTTCAAGATTTTTGCATACAAATAACATACCAACAGAGTATTGCCAGCCTAGGGGAACGTGGAGATCGATTGAGATCTGACAGAACTTACGGTTTTCTACGGGATTAATGTTGGGTCCATACTGGGCAATATATTGGCTGAATATAAGCGTGAAAACCTTGGCGTCCCCTATAAGATTGCCAAAATTTCATAACATTCAATATTGTCATTTAATTGATGGAAAGCTTGAAATCTTGAAACATACGAGACAAGACTTGCGTTACACTTTTATCTGGACAACCACTTCCGTTATATTTTATATCTATTAACAAGTACGAGAAAAAAAAATGGTATTGAATTAATAATTAGACTTGAATATCCCAACCCTTTGTGTCTGATAATCTAGTTAACAATATCACCTCTAACATAGACTTGGTTGGGATCAGGACTGTCGGCATCTTCCTGACGTTTAACGTTGGGTAAAGCAGAAACAGCAGAGGCTGCGAGGATGGCGAGAGTAGCAAGAAGGGTATACTTCATAATAAACTAAGAATAAGGTGAAACAACGTTTCAAATTCAAAGGGTTTTAAGATGAGAGCTCATTTATGAACAGGGCGATGCTTCAAATTTATACCTCATGCAGAGGATTTTGTGGCTGCCTTTATTCCACTATGTTGGATCAAGCTTCTTCCATGATGAATCGCAATGCTTCTTGTGCTCTCAGCTGTGGGTCCAATTGTCGATGAGTTCTAATTTAATCGTGAGCATTGATCAATTGGTTGGGCACGCCATCTTCAGTGGGAAGTTCTTGTGCGCATTATACCACGTTAACTTTATAAGACTCTTCTTATGAGAGATTTCTTGAATATCGATTATGTAAGTGAAGGTAAATTAATTATGATATGTACACTATTTACTCTACACTGTTTAGTTTGTATGTCTTTATGCATAAACATATACATCTTGGAGTTTTCGTCACGCGATCTGCCCTCATGGATTCCTTAATATCCCCATAGCCTTTAGTTCCGGATTAGAAGAGACTTAATTATTGGTTATGGAAATTGAATTATCACTCCACCTTTTGTTTTAACTATCTGTATCTCCCTAAATGCTTTGCCCATGAGAAGTGTGTTTGAGAAAAAATTTCTAAACATTGTATTTGAATTTCATATTTGTGGTATTTTTTTTGCATGAATTTGCTTTGCAAAAAAATGAAATTTTAGGGTTATGCTTGGACTTTTTATGATATTTTCTCACTCTTTATTTACACAATACTCTAATTTTTATTTTCCTCTTACTTTTTCGCTTTTTTAACTTCCTATTGTGTACTATTGTTGCTAAGTCAAAATATTAATTCTACATCTTCAAGGCTGGCTCTGCTTAAGTTAATACTTGACTGTATTTTAGCGTCCTAGAAATTAGATATCTACTTTAGATTCCGTGTATTTATTGATGAGATAATCAAACTTGAGTGTTAATAGGTTCTAACCTTGCATTTTGCTATTAAATAGATATAAAGATGAATCGATAACTACGATCATAAGGTTTAATTAATATGTTTGAACTCTCTATTTATATTCTCTATGGAACAATGGTCTAAACCTTATCAAGGCTTACTTGATATAGCTTGTAACCTCTTAAACTCCAGATAACTCTAAACAGCCTACCTCCTTGGGAAGATGGTTGTCGAGGAGACAAATATTTCTTTTTCATATGAACCCAATAGCTCCTTTTGAAGTGGCTGGAATGATTACATAACGAATCTGTAAACTATGTGGTCAGATAAAATTCACAACTTAAAAACACCAATAAAGCATAAACTATGGTTCAATGTCATCCAAAATATTCTTTTAGAAGCTTTATTTTCAATAAACCAGTATATCGGATAAAATAGTGTATTGGATCACTAATATAATAAACTCCAAAATAGCAGTTAAACTCCTGTTTATTGAATAAAATAAATCCAAAGTCTATTGGCACAATGACTAAATAATGTTTCCCCATTGAAAAATAGAGAAGAAATGGTACTTCAATGTTTCTCCAGTCGCTATATGGATTGTACCCAAAAAGCTAAATATTTTTTAATAGTGCCCTATGAAATGTACGCCAATATCATTTATCCAACACCGTGCAAGCAGTATATAAATTCTAGATCTATTCAAAAGTTACTAAGTGATCATAGATAAAAAGCAAAATAATGGCTAAATATGTAAATCAAGCCAAATATACAAACTGATAATTTTAAATAATAAAAGTTATGTGTGCAAAATCTGTATATTTCGATATTCGCTCATGGAATATTAATAGTTGGGCGCCTCAATTCATTAGAACGATTGATTTCATTGCTTGTGCATTATATTATATTAGACACTCCTTATTTCGGGATAATTAATCTGTAGCATTTAAAAATTTCGGTCTTCGAGCCCTACTTAAACTTCAAATAACCCACAATTAACGGAGCATTTGCTTAGAAAAGAACCGTATATGTTACACGATTCTAGTGTTGCACCAGCTCATGCCGAAGCTCGGTATTAAGAAACAGAAGCGAACTGATATAGCTATACGGGATATATAGGGCAATTTTTTCCGCCATTAGCAGCTTGCCTAGCTAATCTATAATCATATACGATATATGAATTTATATTATGTTGATTATCAAACCAATCGCATTTAGACATCCCTTGGTCAGAGAATGTAATTCCTTAGGGGCAAGAGACCCAAGGTTCTCTCTCTGTATAGTATCTGCTTCCACGGAGCCCAAATCGTGCTTATTTCATACTTATGGAAATAAAAAAAATAACGAAAAAAACCATAAAATTGATCAAATTTTTTTCATATTGCTGTTTTTAGAATTGTAAATTGTAATAAAGATATCTGCTATCCTTGTCCCCTAGCTTTTTCGAAGCATCTGAATCGTTTATTAAGAATTATTCACTCTATAACGACTTTCTATTCATAACAACAATAAACAATGAACAAGGACTTTAGTAAATTATTGACAGACTTGAGCAACTGGAACGGTGATATGGACGTAAGATAACACAAGAGAGTCTAGCAATACGAAGACGGAATAGGAAACCCTCATTCAGACAATGAATCAGAAGCGGAAACAGAAGAAGTTTCCTTTGAAAGGATGTTATCTTGGTAGTTGAAGGTGTTTTGCGAGGTCTCTTCGTAGGTGACTTTGAAAGATGAATGCTGGTCTCACTTTTATTAAGTAGATCAGCAAAGCATCTCTCCCACAAATACTCATCCCCAAGAGGAGACTACCTCCTAAGTTCAAAATTGGAGAGCTTTTGGCAGAATCACATCCCAAATCAAACGCTAACGGCTAACTTGCCGAAATTCAAAAAGATGTCCTGGGACTCGCGAGACCTCTTTTACTCTCCCTCAGCAGAATGAACTCGGTACTAGGAAAAATCGACCCTAAATACTTTACAATTTTCCTTGAGGATGAAGCGATCTCATCTTACATACGGCCGCGATGTTTAAGCATTCAGCTTCACAATCAATGAGATGATATCAGAGTTGACGCCGAAGAAACAAAAGATATCCCTTGGGATTCGAAACCAACTCAAAAAGTAGGGAAATCATGCTCCCAAAAGAATAATTAGCACGATTAAGACAAGACACTAGCTACTCATCTTTATAGTTTGTTATTTTGATATTACTACATTATATAATTATCTCTAAAAACATTAATATGAAAAAATTTTGATCAATAGAGTGCTTAAACTTTGAATTCTTGCAATTTTATCCCTGAAATCGAGATTTCTCCATTTCTCCTTTATCGTCATAGTATCGCTTAATATTTAGTGTATTCTCCCTTTGGCATTATACCGTGATGGACTCACGCCGACATACTGGCATAGAGCTTTTTGATATATGCTTGCTCAATACCTTCCTAGGCCTTTTCGATTCGTTGGCAAGTCTCATCATTGTACTTGAGTTTTCGAGGATAATTATTGAAACATCGATGTACTTCAACCCACAAGTTCTCAATGGAATTTAAATCAGGAGACTGGAAAGGCCATTCCAACACCTGCAACTACTGTTCTTCAACCTGGTTTTGGTTGTTCTGGCTGTGTGTTTGGGATCCTTGTCCTGTTGAAAAATATACTCGGGTCTATCCATACCGTAGTATTCGAATGTGTCAAGAAGTCCTCCTGTAGAATGTTGTACTATAGTAACGCGCCCATCGGTGATCTACCACCGTGTTTAATCGTGGGTTTAACATAGGTTCCGGAGGATTTCACTCTTGCGCTTGTAGTAGAACTCCCTTCCTGCGTTCCGATAATTCATCATCGGGCCACATTATTGTCTACTATTGTACAATATTGTACAACTACTGTCCAATCTAGGTATCTTATTGGCAAACACCATCCTCTGCCGCCTATGCTTATAGGAAAGGAGAGGACTTCTATTCTTGGTCCCTACCAATAATCTATATTTCTGAAATGTGTGCCTTAATGTATCGGGTGAACTCCGGTCTCACACTCGACTCTAAGGTGATTTTTGGCCTCAACAGCTTTGAACATCGTCGTGAAGAGACTAGCGAGTCGATCTTGCACTCGTTCCCCTCGGTCAGTATGGTTGGGCGACCTGGCCGCATTTTTGCTGGCTTTTTGTCGTGTACATCTTGTGTTTTGACATAATTTGTCACGGTGATATGGTAATTACCAAGCAAGGTATCAATTTGCCGGTGGGAATAGTCCTCCTGAGAAAGCTGAAGAATACGCGCTCGTATCTTGTTGGATATTGGCTTCATGATCATAAGTTTTATAACGTTGATGGATGCATTTTAACTATATTTTTTTTAAAAAAAAAAATTATAATAATAAAGATATCGAAAAATAAATAATTTACTTAGCGGTAATAATATTTTCAATAAATTGCAAAATATATACGCAATTTTAAAACTCGACCCTTTTTATCTCGGAAATTTATCAATTAAACCTAGGAAATAATTAAAAGTAATATTTTCTCTGTATTATATTAGTTTAATATAAATTATCACCGAAATACTACAAGGGATGGTGGAATGATAAGGGTGATAAGAAAAATATTTTAATTTCATCATCATTTTTGCGGAATACTGGGTACCAACATATTGCCCTATGCTTGGGTTCATTCGGTCGCTTCTTCTTATACATCCCGGTTATCTCCCATATGATGGGATTGCTTGAGGTCTCTTTCCATTCAGGAGTGATATTCTCTCCTTTGCTTATTTTGTATAGCGATGAGAACCTAGTCACATATTATTTTAAAATACGGATCTTTTGAAAAGTATGCATACGTAGTTAGTCGGTGAAGCTGAATCAAAGATCGTATGCTTTTGTACATAGTATAGCCAGTTTCTGGCAGAATTATTAGGACTTAGGTTAAAGAAATAGAGAATCCAGTCACGACATGTACGACAAGCAAGGAGCAGCTATGATAGAGAGTAGTAGTGTAGAAACCGGATATGACACGCACGAAATAGTAATAGTAGAGAAATCCAGACACGACTATACTGGTAGGGGTTACGCGATTCGAATCCACACCATCTTGATGGCACCTTGGAGCACTTATCATTAAGCAATTTCGCAGCCTATGAGGACGGGTAAAAATTTGTGACTGCTTTTCCCCTAAACTTAGTACTAAAATTTGATCAAGAAAAATGTGAATATCGCCGGGTTAGCTCATCTGGGAGAGCGTAAGACTGAAGATCTTAAGGTACCCGGTTCGATCCCGGGATCCGGCATTTTTCTTAATAATACTTTTTGATTTTTGAACATAGAATGTTAAATCTTTTTTTTCCTAAACAGATTTACCTTCTTTTTTTTTCGTATCTAGCAATTTATTTTCTATGGCTTAATAGACATCTGACTCATAATTTAATTTCCAAATAGATGGAAGTCAAGCTTTTTGAATGAACTGTTGATATATGCTCAAAATTTATATTTTCAAGCTTAATTCCTGTACATTCAATGCAAAATCTTGACTGCATCTATTACACTGTTTTACATTTACTAATATTATAATAGGATAGCAGCAAATTCAAAAAAATATTTTTAATCTCCTTTCCCCAATTGAACAGAATATTCATATCATCTTCTAATATGAGATAATCTACGTGCATGTGTTATATTTTATTATATACATTGAGTATATAGTTGTCTTTTCTAAATTTCAAGTCTCCGAAAGGATAACACACGTTTTTATTTTTTGTTATCTATCAGTGCATAATCATCATTTTCTATCAATATTGGGCACCTCCAACTTCCTCGTAGGGTCCATGAACATTTTCACCATTTCATCGGTTACTGCCTCCTTGCGCTGATAATAAGAATAAATACTAATTATACTCCAATTCTGAAAAATACCGAAATCTAAATAAAACAATACCTTTTGGAAATCGCCTACGAATTTCTGTACTAATTTGATGCAGATCTGCTTCATCTCTCCAGTCAGTAATGTTCCCGCTTTATACTCATCATATAATCTCTTCAATTCAGTGTCATCGTCCAAAAAGAAACTTATATATTGATATGGCACATCCACATCAGGATTGCCACCATGGAGGCGATGCAATTCAGCAGTGTCACCGCCTCCGGAGAAGGCATAGCGATTGATCTTGTTCTTGATTTGATTGGGAGTATCCGAGAGGTAAATTGCCGAATTAGAATCAGAGGCGCTCATTTTCGATTGTGCACCCTACGTGTAAAAACATCATAGTTAAGGTGAAGCCAGTCTATTGCTGCGGAGAGTAAAAACTCACTTGAAGAGCCGGCAAAAATCTCCCATGTATAAGACTTGGCTTTGGGTATTTGAGCTTGTGGGCACAATCACGAGTGAGACGGAAATATGGATCCTGCAATTATTTAGAATATTCAATAACTAAATATCGAATTTCGAGTATATCCAACTATATTAATCAGCTTTACTTGATCAATAGCACAAGGAATTAGGCATGGGATGTCGCTACGACTGCCAAATATTTGAGGAAAAGAGTTCGAAAACGAAGGAGCCGCTTGAATTGCAACGAAATGGGATTTCCCAATGCAGTCACTAATTAAAAAAGGTTGTGATAAATAATCAAAAAAAAAAAATATTATAGGGAAACTCTTGAGCTAACCTGTCATTAAATCCAAACACTGCCTTCGACTGACTAAGGGTAATTCCCCGTGATATTTTGACTACATTGCGGTAGAATGCACCCCTAGAAAAACAAAATTAACACGCATGTTTCCGACATCTGAATACTGATTTGCGTTACCCAACATAATCGAGGTTGGAGAAAATAAAAGTTTTTTCCGGCTTAAACCCAAATGCAATAATGTCTTTAGCGTTCTGCAACGTGTATTTGTAGCACTGATCGATGGTGAGACTGGGCTTGAAAAGGAATTTTTCATCATCTATCATAACATCGATATAAAAATGTTGTTTGAAAAGGATATGCTAAACAAAAAATCATTACCTGTAAGCTGAATAACTAGAGGCACATCGAACACTTCTTGGAGCCATCTAAAAACAAAATATGATATTTATAATATGCATGTTAGAATTTTGTATTGACTAATGATACTTGCTGGCAAAATATGAAAGGAATTGCGTGACCAAGATGCATACTATCACTGCTTGGACCACGCCCAGTGTACAAATAAAATGGCTTCTTTTTTTCGTAACAATCCAGAATACGATTAAACTCTCTGTAAAAGAAAAGAATAAGAACAATGAATGCATTAACAACAAAAAAGAATACGTTTACCTGTGCGAAAAGAAGTATCCTCGTCTCAAAAATGGATGCGGCTTCTGCCCAGTTAGATTTTCAAATCGAGCTAGCAATTTTTCATCTATAGGCTGAGTCCCGAACTGCTCGATTAGTTTATCATAATTAATGGCACATTGTTTTCCATCAACGACAGCGCCTTGAACATCCCAAGGAGTCACGATTTGCTCGTGAGGGGCAGAGTCTGCTTGGTCAGCTATGACAGTATCAGCCATCTGATTGCTTAACGTGGAGATGCTTTGGTCAGATTCGATTGTTTTAGTCATTGAGATCGTTAAACTAGATAAAAAAACTACAAAGATATCCTAGGATGAAATATTCTGTATCATAAATGATATAGTAATATAAGAATCCAGTCACAATTTGTGACGCAAAAACAAAAGGTATTTGTTTATTTCATAAATAATAACACATCTTTTAAGCGGGATCAATTCTAGAGCATGTCGCTATTGAACAAGGTAAGATCTTATTTTCATGCTAAAACTTCATGCTAAAACTATTTATGATTCCAATACCATTCAAACTCACACGCTTCCGCTCTCAAGTTGCCATATCATTCTTTTAGGTCACTTTCCAACTCTAGATTTTTCTCTGCCGCTACTCGCCCTCTTCGGGCCACAGTATCTGCAAAGGAGACAAAAGAGGCCGCTGAAAAAGTGGATGATATTCTATTAGGTAAATATGATGGTTTTATCCTCCTCATTATCATTTTAAAGGACTAATCCTTTCCATCTAAAATTTAGAACCCAAAAAAATCAAACCCACACATGGAATCGTCGTCTGCAATCTTCATTTCCGCTCTTATATCCCTCAATACCTCGATTTCTATGTAGATTTCGCGCGTCGTGCTGCACATGCACTTGGGATTCCATGTTCTGGTCCAGTTTTCTTACCAACTCAGATTTCTCGATGGACTGTTCCACGATCTCCATTCATTCATAAAAAATCACAAGAAAATTTTGAGCGAAAGACACACAAGCGTCTATTACAACTGAAGGATGCAAATCGAGAGGTAGTAGAACGATGGCTACACTATGTTAAAGTGAATGCACCTGGTGGAGTCGGAATGCGAGCAACTATGTTTGAATGGGAAGAACTTGGATTTGGCAAAAGGATTTTGGAAGAAATGAAACAGCAGCAACATCAAATGCAGAGTGGGCTGGAAGAAATTGAAATGGGCGCAAGCAGCGAGGTTCAAGGGGGTGTGAAAGGTCTAGCAGATAAGCTGGTAAAGCAAATGATAGCTGATGAAAAGGAACCATTAGTAGAGGAAAAGAGTAAAGGGGCTGAATCATAGATGATTTTTATGTATAATTTTCGATCTTTTTACTACGTTATAAATTCTTTTTTTCATTTAGACATTGGGTGGAGGAAATCTTTTGAAATAAATGTAAAATAATAGCTGGAAGATTACAACATAAATTTTGCAAATGACAATCAAGCTCAAGGATACTATTATTGCTTAAATAATAACTGCAAATTGAACCGAGAATTGGCAAACATTTTCTCACTTGGTGTAAATGAAGTTTTCTGACACAATTTATTTTATAAAATAGCATTGAAAGATGTATATTTATAATAAAAGGGTTTTACAAAATAGCCAAAGAAAGAGGAGGGATATATTATATACATAAAAAGACTAGCAAATAGTAAATTGTTATCTGGAGAAGAAAAATTGTCTATGCTTTCCCTTTTCCTTTGTCCTTTCTTGTAATGGAAGCCTCTTCTTCTTCAAGCATATCTTCTTGAAAATCATTGATCAGTTCTGGCATTACAACTTGCACTTCCTCCCATTTTGCTAACAATTAATCTGTATGCATTAGTTTTCTATAACAAAAATTTTGTTAATTAATACACTTACTCTTGCTAGAATCGAAGAAAGTCATGTATAAAATTTGTTCATCCTGCAAACCTAGTTGTTCCACTGTCTGTGAGTCTTCTAAAATCGTAAAACTTGTAGGTGGGGGGCCGGAAAATGAACCGTTGCCTCCTGTTCCTTTGTATAGACGGATACCGTCGGCATCATTGGGAATGGGTTTTTCATCTGTAGATGCATCAGTAATTGTGGCATTATTCGAGGGGCGTGAAAGAGATAGACAGCGCAAGATCTTCGATTTTATATCACGGATACTAGAGTTACGCGAAGCTTCGATGAAAAGTGTGCTCTTATCATGACGGACAAGAAAGCAATAGTCATGAGGCTTTGACTAATGATCAAAAAATTATATTTGAGCCAATTGCCTAAGAAAACTACTAGAAGTTGAGACAAGTAATAGATAGAAAATGTCATTACCATCGTCGCGTAACGAAATGCAACTGAGTATTGGAGTTTAGAAAAT
Organism: Calcarisporiella thermophila; assembly: GCF_041956535.1. NCBI lineage: Eukaryota > Fungi > Calcarisporiellomycota > Calcarisporiellomycetes > Calcarisporiellales > Calcarisporiellaceae > Calcarisporiella > Calcarisporiella thermophila. The sequence goes on from NW_027192233.1 coordinate 38,493, forward strand.
TACTGGCGCTCTTTGCCTTGACACGCTCTGAAAATTATATCCGATTCATGCGTAAACAAAATTTTGATGATGTTTCGTTTAACGTCACCAATTCAGGGGGTGGTTAGGATTTCTCTGCAAACCTCGAGATCTACTTTCAACATCTAGTTCCTCCAACATAATTCTTCGTTTTTCAAAATGGCCACGCATAGAGAAGCTGTTATTGTAGATACAAAGTTTGTGGATCCCGCACCTATGCCCGATGGTGTTCCAAAAGTCAGTGAAGTTGGAGCAACATCCGCACCGCTCAAATCCGCTGCCTTTTTTATCGGTCAATATTGCAAAGATTATAATGAGGATTTCATGCTATGTAAGAATGAAAATGCGGACCCAGCACACTGTCTAAAGGAGGGCAGAAAGGTGACTCGCTGCGCAATGGATCTGTAAGTTTTCAACATTCTCTAAATTTTTTTTTCCCTTGTTTTATTTTTTTTTTCCACTACTCTCATCAATCATATATTTTCCATTCAATATCATTTTAACCATACTTTATTACAAAATGCAGGTTACGTAAATTGCGTGAAAACTGCGATAAGGAATTTGAGCAACATTGGCAGTGTCTCGATAAAAATAATCAGGAGTATACCTTCTGCCGCAAGGAGGAAAACAAGTTTAATAGCTGTGTGTTCAAGAGCCTTGTAAGTATATATATGTCATATATCTTTACTTAGATACGAATATATATGTACCAATGCTTTTCTTTAAATTCTCATTTTAGGGTCTCGAGAAAGTTATTCCTGGAGCAACTACACAAGTGCATCTAAATGAGAAACCGCTGCATGCTAAACGTTAGAACCTGTGTTGTGTTAATAGATTCTTGTTCTTCTTCCTTTTTTTTCTTTTCTTATTATAAACTGTCTTTTCTATATATTTTCGAAAATATTTTGAGCACCAAGGCCAAATACGCGCTTTTGAAATTTAGAGAAATTGTGACCGCATCCAATATGACTGCTGTAAGAACTTGCTCTTTTCCTTCGAATTTTAAAAAATGGAGAAGTTGGAGACCACAGTTGAATCTTCTGAATTACGACACCGAGCAAAGGACAGCCTCAAAAGTTTGGATAATGAACAAGAGAATGCTAATTTAGGAGTAAATGAGCCATCATCACTAAATGAGAAAACTCCTGGCACGAACCAAAATGGAGAAAGCGCTGAGGAAATAAGAGGAGGAGAAAACACTAGATCAGGGCGGGATGACCGCATCTGTAGAATATGTCTTGCTGGCGTGGAAGAGGAAGAAGAATTAGGCCGATTATTTAGTCCATGCCTTTGCAATGGAACGATGTAAGCGAAAGATTCTCACCATCACCCCCTTACATTTCATAAGCAACGCGAAATTGATGTCTTGCCATTTTCTGATTCTTCTCTGAAAACAATTAAACTAGGAAATATGTACACGTCAATTGTTTGAATCGCTGGCGAGTCTCAAGTCGCAAGAGCTCCTCATATTTTCAATGCGATAGCTGCAAATTCAAATACCGCTATAACCGAACTACATATGCAAAGATATTTTCTAGTGAGAGTATGTGCTATTTCGCCATTCACCCTCCTTTCAACCTCTTTTTTATTTTCTGCCTCCTTTTTATATTTATTTTTTTTTATTAACGATTCTCTTCTTATCTTGACTAGTTTCTCTAACTTTTATCACTCTATTGGTGTTCCTGATCTACGCCTTCCTTGCTGGATTCCTCATGAAAATCATACTTCATTTTATCGATACTCCAGAAGCACCCCCCTCCTCACCGGCAAATCAAATCCTGCCCTACTATGAACCCCTCACTTGGCGTGAAGTTTTCACCGTTGATGGTGCCCACATGCTTCTCGGGTTACTCTTTGTAGGCTTCATCGGATTTCTCCAAATCTTACTCTCACTTGTCTGGCTCGGTCCATTCCAAGGATGGGGAGGGCTTCGGGTAATCCGGGTTGGAGGTGGAGGGAATCGGGACGAAGGTCGATTGAATGGTGCTGTTTTAACTATACTTGTAGTAATTGGGGGGCTAAGAGCCATCTATGGAATATGGATGGGGGTAAGACGTTTGAACCGGAGACTCCTGAATTCGGTGGAAATGGCAATTCTAGATGTAAACCAGTAGTGACCAGCTACTGTATTCAATGAAATTTCCTCCGTTGTGAATAATTTGCCACGCTTCTTTAATTTGATCCCATATTCAACAATGATTCTCCAATACATTTAGAGTATTCTAACAAAAAACTTACGCTATTTTCCAAAGCCAAAATTGAGCGCTGTTTCCTGTTAGATCAATGTTTTTCTTTCATTCTCGATAAATCATTCTTATTAGGGGTAAAGCTTGATATATTATCCACCGAGGTGAATATACTAAGATACTGGTAACAATTCGCCCACCAACACTCGCTCATATTCCTCCATGACTCGTTGCAATCTTATCAACACTGAAGCACATACCTCTCTAACTCTCTCTTCTCGAGTCGTTTCAAGCGCTTCTAGTGCCCAATCTTTACACTCTACGACTTCTTTTCCAAAAGAATTAACTAGAGTTTGCGAGGACAGCGTGTTGATGGTGACAAGAATCCCAAAAAATAGGGCAGCCAAGCTTCCAACATGTCGAACATGGCGTAGAGAAAGAGCAAAATCAATATATTCACGGCACATTTGATTGATATGAGGCGTATTCGCTAAATAATATTATAACAATTGTCTGCTTAGATCATTATATATTCAAAAAGAAAGTAACTACGACATACTCGAACAATGCAAAAGTATTCCAAGGGCAGTGATGAATCTCTCTAGGAGAACTGGTTCCTGCATAGGATGATAGCCCATCGCCCTATTCAGCCATGTGAATAATTATCAATAATCTGGAATAGCCTTAGCAGATCATACACAGAGCAGCACATACCCTGTACACATTTTCTGCCACCACCCTGCTAATAGAGGGAAAAAAAATGTTCTTGCATATTTTGCGAAACGGTTTTTTTGGGCGGTATTCAACGGACGCTGAGCGTGGAAGCGACGCGTCTTTCCACCACGCAGCTCTGAGACTTCATGGAGCGAGTCAGCCAAAGGATTACGTTGTGATTGAAGTGTGAGATCCTGAATTTGACTAGCGAGATAGTCAATAGTTTGTGGAGGCTTAGAGCGGTCAAACGATTTGGTCCTGCTCGAAAGATGCTTAAAACAATAGTGATGAGGTTAGTAGAGAAACAACCAAATTCAGAATTGAATGGTTGAGTGAATACCGAATCCACTCCAGCAAGTTCTTTGGCTCCAGCAACTAATCCTGATAAAATTACAAAGCGTTGTCCAAGGGAATATTCTTTTGCAAAAAATTGCTCCACGATATACGGAACTGCGATCTCTGGTGCGCTTACTATGAGAGCGATCAAGGCTGCCTGTCTACATGAACTAAACTCCTCGAAATCATAATTGTCCTGTAACCCAATTATACAACGAGCAAGTTCAACAGCCAACTCTCCTAGAAAAGATCGTAGAAAAATAGAGCGTTAGATCGTATTTTCTATTCAAAACATTAATTCATAGTACCTAGCTCTGTTCCGACTCCAGCTTTCTGTCGAATCAACCCCTCGGCCTCTCGAAGCCCTAGTTCAAGTCGGTCTGGATCTTCGTGTGCACGCAAGTAAACAAGCAGCTCCCCAATGTATACCGGCTTCTTGATGCGCTTGGCTTTTGGCTTTCCTCGCTGACTCTCCTTCACGTCTTCATCCTCATCTTCCATAGGATACGGAACTAAACTGTCTTCCGAGGTAGCATCACTAAAGGCTTCATCGTCTCCGTTGTCCTCTATATAAATATTAATATATAACTTGAAATTCTATTTGGCTTATAATTAGAGATTTTACCATTTGCATAATGGAGTTCCACGATTGAATCTGGATCATCTTCCAATTCCTCGATATTTTCCTGGGAAGCTAAATCTTTATCAGCGATACCTGTATGTACTGTATCAACGACCCCCTCAATGTTATCCTCCGCTACCTCCTGGAATTCTTCTCTCTCGTCAACAGAAACAATCCCATCTTGTGCATTCACCAACTCAGCAAGAGCAACCATATCTTCGTCTGACCAATCCAATCCAAAATCAAGCGCTGTACCATTTGGATTGCTTTTTTTCGATATAATTTCGGCCGTCATCTGCAATTAAAAGAGCCGAATATTTAAAATAATTTTCGTCACGAGGTTCACAAAAGATAAAAGTTACCATTCCCAATTTTCGTATATCCTCCGCAGTACTGTCCAAATAAAAAGTCATTCCTCTTAGCATAGGGCCATTTTGAAATATCGAGGCAAGCTGGGTCTGAGACAGATATCCGGTCACGAGAAGAAGAGCTCCAGTGAGGTATTTTTGTTGCTCGAGCGATGCGTGCCCTATAAATACAGGATCAATCCATGCCTCGGCTATCAACTTGGCATCTTCTAATAGCCCATTATTCTCAGCTGATGAAATAAAAATTACTTTGAGAATGTGACTTTAATCCAATTCTGCTATAGTATTACCTTCCTCCATCGGAAAATCACTTAGCAAACAAGTTGCAATTCTTAGCGACCCAAATCCGTATACCTGCCCACCAAGAATGATTCTTCGTATTATTATACTCCTTAATATAACTTCATCTCCCGTCATGCTTGGCTTTTTTGCAAATGGCCCTATCCAGGAACGCAGCCATCTAGCAATTTTTCTAATTTCCCGTTTCGATCTCTGAGTCGGAGAGATATATTTGTTTGACGGGTACAAATCCGATAAATGAGAAAAAAGTGCAGTTATAAAGCGTTCAAGAGAAGATTGGCTGAGATTGTCAAAAACTAGTTTCCATGCTTGCATGTATAAGATAGGCTCAGAGGCGGAGGTGAGAAAACGAGAACGGACGCGAGAATAAAAACTTTCGATAGCCGGCTCTTCAGGTCAAATAATTGAATAATATAAAATAAATAAAAATGAAGAAGATGCAACCAATTGCCTAATAATATCACTTACGTGTGCATCCCAATCGACATAGCTTTTCAAGGAAATTGCTAGCTGCATATGCTAAAGTGTCTATTGAAGCTTCAAAAAATTACGACCATGATAGATATTGTAAGTGACCATGAAAATGAACTCCAAATAACACAATATGGCATATTTACTGAATTGAGGAGAAGAGTTGTGAGCATCCCATATCATGACTTCGAACCGTTCTGAAAGATACTTAAAATATAGTCTAATGTCGAATTAGCATATACTACATCCAATCATAATTATTCGCAATATCTATAAAAACATACTTGTCATAAAAGAAATCCGCATCATCAGCCAATTCCTCTCCCGGTCGCATCTCCATTATGACTAAATAATTAGCAATCCTAGTTGGCACAGAACACAGCAAGTCTACCACTTCTCTCCAATCCTTCTTTTCCCCTAAGCTCTCCTCGTTATCGAAAAATATCGCTTGGAAAAAATCTTCCATATTAAAGCAAGTGAGCAGCCGCCGAAGAATACGTACTACTGTTTTCACCAGATATGAATGCAAAGGTGCATCACCGGCGCGCAAGTTTGCGACTAGCACCTTAAAAGACACCATAGCCATTTTTCTTACGTTTACTTTTTGTGTGTTTTCACTGACAAAAGGAACAAAACATCCTTCAAAACACTGTGTCTGAACGATGGATAATGAAGTGATGAACTCGATTGGTAGCTGAAGAAGATGTTGGAGAGGGCGAGTCCATAACGAAGTGATCGAATGCAAACTTAAAGGAGGAGAGAGAGCGCGTAGAATAATAGAATAATCGTGCCCAATTTTAAGTATTTCAGCTGGAGATATTGAACTGGACAAGATGTTTTTAATAGTGCTCCGAAGGAGGTCCTCAATGACCTTACAAATCAAATGTCAGTAGATCAAAGTAACAGTCTACTATTTAGCCTTTTATCACCTTGTTTCTTGTAATTTGCCCATGTTTCTGAGCCATTTCTCTCAGATCCGCTAATGTTCTCGAGTTTTCTTCTACATTTCTAGCGGAGCTAGGCGGCCTGGGTTGCCTTTCATGCAACTCCATACTTGTAGGCTGTAGCCTTTGCAATGCGTTTACGAGAAGTATTAAATGAATTACAATGATTTAAAACTGCGTGACTGGCATTTTCGATCCCTAACCTCCTTCTCTCCCGCTCTCCACATTGCCGCCCGATGCATTTACTATCCCTCATTTTGGCCCTTTTCTTTTCACTGATCTCTGTGAGGGCAAATACGGCGATAAGAAGATTTCACGTATCATATGACGATCCCATCTCGCGCTTACCAGATGGAATAACAGAGGATTTGTTTACCGAAATGTAAAAGATATTCCAATAATCTTCTTAGCTGGCTACTAACTATTTTATCTTTTTCTTGTTAATGTTAGCAAGGTGCTCAAAGCACCATATGAGTTTGTCACTCGTGAGTTCATTACACCTGGTGGCGAACAGTGGTATAAAATCGCTGGCCTAAAAACAGGTGACAATTATGAACTGAGAATATCATACCCGTCTACGGTAATTATGGATTGGAGAGTTTTCAATTGTCTAGTCTGAATTCATGACAGTTATGTTAGCATCCCACGGGATTCTCGCTAGATCTATTTTCAGGAAATGATGGTAGAATGGTATGATATTCTTTTACTTTGATATAATTTTTCCTCTCCCCTTCCCCTAGTATTCAATTTATATTATTTGTTTAAAATCACAGAGCAAGTGGTTACGAGTTCGCGCTGAATATGAAGGATATTCGCACTTGCCTAATCGCGAAAGTATCCCTGTTCCTTTTAACATTGGTATTTTTTTTTGTCGGCACTTAGTTTATATATATTAGTTAACATTTGATAATGGTAGTTTTAGAAAGACTCGTTTACGGGCTCTCCATCCAGGCCTATAAGTTGGCATTGACCATTCTTTTAACAATTCTTGCCGGAATATATTTCGTGGTCCCCGCTGTGAAGCGACAACTGGAGAAGGTGGAGAAAGAGGAGGATGAAAAAGAAAAATAAAGTGTCGCTTTGTTTAATTTGTAATTAAATAAATAGATATTATCCCACCAGCGTTATCAAAGCAAAGTGTATAACTTTTTAACAAGGAAATATGCAGATGGACTTGTGCAATACCGAGATAAAAAACCATCAGAAACCATCCTATGTTCGCCGCCGCTTGAATGGCATTCGGCGATGCTCTTTCGCCGCATTCCGTTTCCTGCGCTTTTCAATTGCCTTCTCGATGGCCTTGGGATCCTTCTTGAGTTCGTTGAAGCGCTCAACCAACTCGAGTTTCTTTTCATCCGCTATAAATAGTGGGGAGGATTAGTGATCAGCCGTCTAATCTCTCCACCAAAATGGCCGAAAACACTCACATTTCTTCAAGAAGTATGGCTTCTTGCCCTCGGAAATCAACTTCATTTCGGCCTTCTTACGCGCTCGCTTCAATTCCTTCAAATGTTTTTCTCTCTTCAGAGCTGCTTCTTTCGATTCCTAGAGTGTAGAAAATAGGAGCCAATATCAACTATATATTCCTTGTTTATAAAAAAAAATAAACCAAGGCTGTACCAATCGCTTCAGCTCTCCTAGTAGTCTCTCTTTCTCTAATGGGTTTTTTGTTTTCTTCAACTTCTCTTTTAGCTGGCTAAGCTCAGATTGTTTGTAATCCGCAATAAAACTGTATGACTTTTCAAACAGATCCTGATTGAGTTTGCCAGAAAGTTGATCGAAGCGTGGATCGCGTCGTTTCTATCGAAAATTAAAGGAAATTAAAAAAATAAGTGAAAATTGTTGAAAAAAACAAAAACAAAACTTACCGTAGCTTCTATCGGCACCACTTCACGGAATCTACTTACTGGCCTCTTGATAGAAATTTCCATAGGCCTATCAGATATATTAGTATTTAAATCCAGAAAGACTGGAACTACAATATAAAGATTGGAAAAGATATTTACGCATTCTTATGCTTTCGCTTCTCGATTTCCGCTTGCTTTCTGGTATTTTTGGCAACTTTTTTCTCCTTCTTCTTTTCTTTAGGTCGGCTCTCTTCTTCGTCTGTGTCCTCTTCTGAGTCATGCGTAGCTTGTTTGCGGAAATTCTTATGGAATGCCTTCATTCCAACTTTCTCCTGAATTTCGGCGAGCTTTTCAAAAGGAATGTTAGCTAGACTTTGTTCTATCCGTTCCTATAGAAGTGAAATTCAAGGGTGATTAGCTAGAATATTTAGTGAGAACATTTCGATAGAATGAGTACAATTTCATCGTCTACTCTAGATTCGTCAGAATCCGTATCATCGTCTGATCTATCATCAGAATCTGATTGCGAATCTTCACTCACTTCTTCCTCTTCCTCCTCCCCTTCCTCTTCCTCTTCCTCTTCTAATCCATCATCGCCAGATTCTGCATGTTCTCCATCATAATTTTGTACTTCATTATCTGTCCCTGATTCTTCACCTTCGCTAGCTTGATCGAAAGCCATCATTCTTCGCTCCGCTCGTAACCGATCTTCATCCTAAAATGCATCATCAAGTTAATGAGATTAGGATTATTTGATATATAAACCACCAAAATAATGTAGCCTACAATACGTAAATTATTTGTCCTCGAGTTACTCCTCCTCCTGCTATTACTTGCAATTGTGTTCATATCTTTCTGTTTTGGTTTGGGCATTTTGATAACTCTTTTCAGTATACTGCCTATGTGTCAAATTCAAGCTTTAATCATTAGCGGCTTAGTTTATTTACCTCGGGACTGCTTTTTCATTAATCTTTTAGAGAACAGACGGAATATTAAACAAAATGTAGGATCTACATTTTGTTTTATATTCCGTCCTATCACTCTCAACCGTAATTATTCCAAGCCCATCCTCGACCTCTGAATAAATATAATTTTACATATATATTAATAGTGTAGGGTGGAGGTTGCAATAGCTATATAAGCTGTAAGTGACAAATCTCTAAACGATTTTGACGCCAAATGATAAAAGAGTACAACTGATGTTTCTTGCTCGCCGCCGAGGAAAATAAACTGAACCATCGAGGTGAAAAGATCGAAAGGAAGAAGAACTAGTAAACTATTGCAACTATCATTTCACCCGATATCAAAGCGATTTGCAAATTTGCAAATGATTTCCTATCGATTTTCAATTGCATGGGCTTGTGAACATATAATAGCTATTCATACTTTGACGGATTTTCGTCAGTATTCTATCAACTCCTTTAGAGATAGGCAATTTTTTCAGTTAAACAGTCCCTAATAGTTGGATATTTCACTTGTACTCAAACCACAAAGTAAATTAAAACCTCTTCATTGATCTCGATTTATCGTCATTGGCGCCATCCTCGAGCTCTTCACTTGCCTTGTGCGTGCCTCACAGACCATTTCTGTAGACATCCATTCTCATATCTCATCAGAAACTGATGAGTGGATTGATTACACAATGCGTTGGCCAATCTTGGGCATAAGGCGAAGAGATAAGATGATAGGCGGTATAATATGATTTTTTCATCATGTAAAGTCTTTTTCACTACCTTAAGGAAAATAAAAAAAATAGTGACCTCACCCATCAGTGCGATTAGAGTTAACTTTATTTATCAAGAAGAAAAAAAAGAAATTCTCTTTGGCAACCAAGCTGGGTCTTGCTCAAAATTTCCTGTAAGAAACCCATCAGGATGATTACAACACCTGAAATGACGAGGTCTAGAAACAGGTTTATTGTGCTCCAGTTGTGGATAAGGCAGTGACCATGCGCGTGTACATATCGTGTGCTAGGTGCATATGGAAGTCAGAGGCGGCTAGTTTCACGGTCCAAAATGTAGACCAGCCTGCCAAATGGCTCAATGAACATGGATACTATTTTTAAAGGTTTCAGTTTTGCAATGTGGTGCATGGGGGATGCAAATATAAGCTCATTATGCACAAAGTGATTCAAACGGCAAAATTTGGACCTGTTCTCTTGCCTCGTATTTGAAAACAAATGCCATGGCATGTTTCGAGTGCAAACCATAAAGTTTTTCAGCCCATGTTTGGATATCGACAAGTGATGCTTTGCTTGTACAATCAAGCGCAGACAGTGCCTCTGCTCGTTTCTAAAACAACCATAAGGAGGCGAGGGAGGAGAAAGAGATGACAAATTGGCGCCATACTAGCCCAGCGGAGCTCGTCGTTGTCTCATCTTTTCGTTATCTTTCCCAAGCGATTTTGCAATGGCCCTTTCGCAACAAGCCGATTCTGTGGTGCAATGAGTCTCTGCGCCACTGAGCCGCTTCAAGGATATTGCGGGCTGTCCTTGGGAAATGGCATTATTTTTGGGGACTGGAACCACCACTAAGATCCGCTCATGCTAATAGGGCCACTCGGCCAATCAGGGGCTTCGAGGCCCGAACAAGCTTGGTCTGAGCCTGGGGGATTGATTGCACAGTCCCAACACCTACTCTTGTCTCCAAAGGGATAAGAGGACGGGGTCCGGACCAAATAGAAACAACCGAGCGAGAGGTCACGCGACTTTCGACGAATATTTCGCAAGTGTCAAAAAATCTCAACCCCTATTATTATTCGACGCTTTTGCACTCGCAAGCTTCTTCTTTCTCGTTCGTCATTTTCTCGCACTTCGGCATATTGTTAGAAAACACTCGCCATCTCGCTGCAATCGCTCTCCCCTCTATTTCAAGCTGTTAATTAATCTCCACATTTCCTCTCGTCGCCCATCACCTTCTTTTTTTTTTCGCCCCCTCCTCCTCTTGCCCTTGGCTAATTGCGCCTTTTAGTCATGTCCTTCTAAAGAAGATCGAATCTTCTTTGGATCATTCTCCATTTCCTCAATGTGCTTCCCGCATTCCACTTATCATCACTTTTAATTCTGACCATAAGCCGTTAACCATCTATTCTCTTATACAATCTCTTTTTCCCCCTTTGATTCTGTATTATAACCTAGTTTAATAGTTTGTCTATTGCCTTTCTACGGATCTTGATCCCCCCTTTCTCTCTCTTTATCTATAAGCTCTTGCTAGGAGTTGCAAGTGTTGGGAGGGCGAACGCGCTAGTGCGGTGCGAGTAGTGGTTTTATAATCTTGTATCCTATAGTTATATTTTGTGTCGTATTCAACCTATCCTGTATTTCTACCGCTTCCCACCGTTCTTGGCCACCATGTCTGTCACCGACGATTACGCTATCTCAAAACTTGGTCGCACCATCGATAACACCTACGAGCTCGTCGACATCATCGGTCGCGGCTCCTATGGTTGCCTTTACCTCGCACGCACCATCCTCGACCAGTCTCACTACTTTGCTGTGAAGCATCTCTCCAAGCAAGGCCTCAATCCTGTCGAGCTCTCTTTGCAGCGGGAAGAGTTCTCTCTGCATTCTCGATTGCCCGCCCATCCGAACATTGTGAAACTGGTGCGTGTTGTGGAAACCGATGAAGATGTCTGGATGGTGCTTGAACTGTGTGCCGGCGGTGATGTCTTTGACCTGATTGAGCGGGGCTGGTTGGGTGACTCGGAGGGTGTAAGATCTTGCTTCGTGCAGATCCTTCGGGCGGTGGAGCACTGCCACCTCCACGGGGTCTATCACCGGGACATCAAGCCAGAGAATATCCTTGTTGCCGAGGATGGCACGCTCAAGCTCGCCGACTTTGGCCTTGCGACCAGCGAGATCTTTATCGAGGGCGAGTATGGTGTGGGAACGTTGGCTTATTTGGCCCCTGAGCAGCATCCGGACGTGAGCGAGGCCGGAACCGTGTACGACACGGCGAAAGGAGACGTGTGGGCCCTGGGAGTATTACTGGTGGCGATGATGACTGGGCGAAACCCGTGGCGCGAGGCCAATGCCGCCAAGGACAAGGTGTTCGCCGACTACGTGCGGAATCCGGTTGCCGTGCTCGGCCAGATGTTCCCGCAAATATCGGCCGAGGCCCTCGCGATCCTGCTCGGGCTCCTGGCGATCGATCCCTCGAAGCGCCCCACCATCACCGAAGCGAGCAGGCAAATTCTCGCTGCGAAGATTCTGATTGTTGAGCAGAACGAGGTGGAGAAGGAGGAGGAAGTGAAGGAAGTGGCGGCCAGTAAGGAGGAGCAAGCGAAGAGGAAGCTGGCTGAGGAGCAGGCGGATGAGGAGGAAGCTAGCGAGAAGGAAGACGAGGGGTATGGCTCATATTCGCCTCCACGAATGGTCAAGTCGGTAGGCTTGTCCTCCAGCTGGTCCGACCTTGCGGACGAGGAGGGCGAAATGGATTTCTCTATGCCAGCGTTTAACGCGCTGCCTATTTCCACCTTCAATTCGTCTCCGGAAGTGCCTTTAGTACAGGAAACATCCTTTAGTATAAAAGAAAAGGGAGCTCTGGTGGAGCCCGAAGACGACGGCGTGTTCGTCTTTGAAATGTAGATTTTAAATCATCATTTAGTGTTTCAATAAAGTAATTCACCTTCGGCTAATGACAGCTAACCTATCGAGGACGAAGCCAAAAACCCATTGCATGTCGCATGCTCATAACTGAAACAGAAAAAGAAAGGCATTTATTTACATAAAATGAGAACAGTGACAGTATCCAATAAATAGAGTTCGACGGCACAGATCCCCCCTCCCCCCAAGGGATCCACATTTTGATCTATCCACGGTCCGACAAGGACCGGTAGAAGAGGTTGTGCGCGTTCTCCAGATCAAACATCAGCTGTCGGACATCGTCCTCTCCAAGCGTGTCGCTCGCCTTCATCTGGTTGAGGGTGATAAGCCAGTTACGCAACTTCTCCTTGGAGTCCTCGAATTCAGGCGGTAGAGACACGTAGTGTAAGCTCTGCATCAGGTCGCTGAGCTGTGGATGCAGCTGATCCACTGCCGTGAAGTTGAGCTTGAGGGCATCCATCAGGGTAATGAAATGCTAAGAAAATACAAGGGCTTGGTTAATAGTGAAGGGATGAGAGGAGGCCAAGCAAAGCTCATAGAGCAAGGGGGTCTTGGGTTATATATATTTATATATATATCCTCGATAAGAAGGAAAAAATAGAGGGCAGGAAGTCATTACCTGCACCGTCTCTGCAACGTATTTGGCTGACCGACTAGGATCTCTACCCGACTCTGCTGCATGCTCGATCGTCGCTGGCACTCCGATTTTCAGTAACCTATTAGCTGCCGCTGGGCATTCCAGCTGCCATGAGATTCATCGATTAGACTTCGCAATGTTCCCATCTGTATAACCATGATTTACAAGCAATAGGCTTGCATCTAGGTAAGGTCACCTACCTTATATTCTCGCATGAATTGTTCCACATCGGGTACTGCATCTCGCACCAGATTCAGGGCGGTTTTGAATTGAGCAATGAGTCTGGCACATGCGGGAGTATAGCTTGAAAGAATAGAGAAATAAACCCATTCAATGAACCAAAGGATTGTGATATAGTAAAAGTGAAGTCGATGGCTTACTCTTGAGGAGTGATGCTGTCTCGAATATAGGCTTTTTCAAGGTGTTCGACGGTGACAATGATTGCGTAAAGATCAGCCATGGTCTCATACTTCTCACGTCCTTTGCTGTTTGTATATAATTTGATTTCCTAAAAAAGGCAGTAAGGAAGGATGAGAAAGGAATACAGAGAGAAGAAACGGAGAGGGATGGAGGAAGCTGCTAGAGATACATCTGCAAAATTTGTCACGCACCTCATCTAAATTCCTGTCTTTCAATTAGAAGAAAATAAATTAGAAGACAACTATCATTTTCACACCAATCAAACTTACTGCGATCGGTAGAGGCTGATGCAGTAGAGGGTCTAGATGCAGAATCGTTGAAGTGGAAATTGGTGGGAGTATTGTAACTTGGTGGTTGCTGCATCTTGAGTGATTGGTATATAGAGAACTTGCCCTGACTAAAGTTGCTTTTCCCCATATAGGCAGGTCGACTGCGCCTTAAAGCCGATTTGAAATCTTAAAGAAAATACCAACGCGAAGTCGAAACCACACTAGATTACCCTATATGATAGTGATAAATCAGGATTTTACTGAGAGCCTCTCTGATTTACCAAGCCGCCCATTTGTCAACTATAGCCATTATAAAAGCACTCTTAATACATCTATTGGTTGCGAAAGCGGGTTGGGGTCACTAGGGCTGAGTCTCGACGTGTCGAGCAGCCCACTAGTGATTTTTAATCCATTGTGTGGCATGTTTGATCTCTCGGCGGCAGATATTCGAGCAATCGCAGCCGAGTAGACCTAACCTCAAGGCCGCACACCTGGTGTCACTGCCTATGAAGGGCCTAGAATGGCCAATGTGCCCTGCCATTGCGCATGGCTCATGGCTATAGATCTCTCGACCTAGATCTCAGAGGTTGATTGCGAGACAGAGGCTTTCGGGTAGCACACCATCGTAGCTTCACTAATGTAAATAGTAGCGGCAGGCGACTACCGCCGGTTTGACGGGGGATGATCTGTGGCTTTCTGAAAGTTTAAACTAGAAACTCCGATATCGAAATTCACAACGAACTTTGAGAGAGCCTTCAGTTCCTTGAAAGCTCTCCATGGACGTTAGAGCTAGAACCATGGCGATGACCCACAGCGGGACAGTCTGGTGGATGGGAGAGATCCGTATTGGTATGCAAGTTCAGATCGTTCCGCAATCTCGGCTGGCAATGGACCATCCTAAACCCAGGTAAAACGCCGGTTCTGGTCTGATTCGAGGTGGAGATATTGGGTGTCACCACCTTTCCCCGAAGGCCTTCCTGAAATCAAGGCAATAGCGAGCCAGAGCCGCTCATGACGGGAGGGGCGGCGGCGGGCGGATGCGAAGCCATCCAAAGCCCAGAGCGAAACCGCCCGGGCCTGGCAATGGAACGAACAAAGGGAATTTTTGCGAATTTTGCGGAGCTGCGATCACAGACGGAAGAAGTAATTGCATTGCTTTAATAACAAGCTTGGAAATTCCAGCTTCGGCCAATTGGAGGCCAACTTCTAAATTAAACGTAAAAAAAACAATCATTATTTCCTTCTTCACACATCTTCGCGCCTCCCCCTTCTTTCCCTCCCTCCGGATCGAATCCAGCAAAATATCTCACTGTCTCAACAACGAGTCCTACTCGCTCTTTTTATTTGGTCTCCTCATTAACGTTGCATGCGCATCGCTCTTTCCTCTCTCTCCGGCCATTGCCTCTCCACGCTCTCTCCCTTCACCACCCACATACGCGCTAATTTTGTATCGATTGTTCCCCCGAGGATCATCAAGGTACGTTGAAATCTTCCGAACCTCATCTCTCCCATCCATCGACGCTTAATCTGCGTCTCCTCACCTATTCAACAGGCGTCGCTACCAGTCTACGCTTCTTCTCTCCGGATATCCATGAAGTGCCCACGATACCAATAGGATATACCAGTATGTTACGTCCCGTTCTCTTACCAGCAGTGCACGCAGAGATGCGCCGTGCCATCGACATCAATCTCAACCCGGTGGATAACAATAAACCGCCGCCATCTCCGGACCAGAATCAGAATAATGGCAACCCCAATAACAACAATGGGAATAATGCGAAAGATCCTAACGAGGCTCCCACCGTACAGCCGAATAAGCCTCCCGCATCTACGCAGCCGCCAGTCTCCGAACCACCCCCCATCACCTCTACTATCACTCTGACCCCCAGTCGCACACCACCTCCCGCCACTTCCCGACCCGCCACCACCACCTCGGCTAAACCCGTGGTAACGAGTGGAACCATCACATCCTATGTCACAGTACCGCCACCCAGCGAAGCTCTGCCTGGCCCTACTGCGGCAGCGCAGCAGGTGCAGCCGAAAGATGACGGCAGCGGCGGTCAGCTCGTCACGGCAGGAATAGCAATTGGATGTGTGGTCGTAGCGGCTGCCATTGGGATCTGGATTTTCAGAAAATGGAAACTCTCGGTAGATATTAACGGAGCGCATTGGATTGGGCATCTTTGAGCTAGAAATGGTGTATTGACTCTTTCCTCCCTCTTCTTTTTTTTTTTTCTATTAGCCGTCGCGCGATTTCAAGGAGAAGATACAAGGGGGAGGGAACCCTTTCCGACAACGAACACACGAATCAGATACAGTGTTCCTACGTGAGCTGCAGGAACCATAGTATTTATTTCTTACCATCCTCCACCCCATCCCTTCTCTCGCTTCCCCCGCCTCTTCCTCCACCACCCCCGTCGCTGCCGCCTTCGCCGCCACCTTTTTCTTTGCTTCTATTTGTGAGATTTTTCATAAACCTACTATCATACAGATATCTTTTTAAGTCCTTTTTATTATGATTTTTAACTTCTTGCTATATTCTTGCTATTGTTATTATTGGTTTCTTTTCTTATCAACCCTTTTCTCTACCTTGTCCTACCTCTAGTCTTTTTTCACTCTTTTTTGCTTGTTTCAAAGGCTCTCAATCTTAAACACTTTCCAAATGGATATCAAATACTGTGTGAATGAATGAGATTTCTGGCCAAGGTGGGATGAATTCAGCGAGCCATGGTTTCCTCTTAGCTATTGTAATAGTGAATGGGAGTTATTTTGACGTGTATTGCAATATACTGTTTTTTTTTATACATGCAATGGGATGGATAAAGATGATCTCGAAAGGTGTAATTCACCTTGTTTATTATTCCATAGTGTAGATGGCATCGAGCCCAAGTGGGATTACCCTAGGACCCTCCTTAATTCCCCCTGTTGGCAGCCCAATTCGACCTGAATTTCATATGATCCGATTTAGGAAGCTATTAAAACTGCGAAAGGACTATTGGGATTTTTCAAGGAATTACGATAGACCTCAAGGAATTCAAGCCCGATGCTCTCATCTCACGTCCAAGCCATGATCCCCTCTTGCAGAGCAACGGCACAGAAAGACGCGTCACATTGGATCCACCTCCCGTAGGATGCTGCCTACGGGTAGCCATTATAGAACAGGCCATGGGAAATTATTCGATTCAGAAGCAACATCGTCGCCTTCGCTCAATCCTCCCCTTTCCTTACCGTAAGTGCACCATTCGCTTCCCCCAGAGCTACCTGGATTCCATCCACTCTTGTCCATCTCTTTTTATTAGGATAGTTGTAATATGTTGGTGACTCTGCAAATATCAGTCAAAGCGTGGGAGACAATTCTTGAATATGTATCAGCGGAATTAAGGAACCCTGCGTTTGTTGGAGAGTTGTCACTCCGCGTATTAACAGATATGCGTAGGTTGCGTTATTTCAACTGCAGTTTGAATTATGTGGGCAATTCCATCCTCTCGCCTAAGGCGCAATAGGAGCAAAGTAAACTTCGTTGACACTATTGTCATTGAACTAAACTGGAGATGTAGTCACTCGGCCGACAGATGAATGATACTCAAGGGCTAACTCGCTCCAAACAGCTCAATTATTTTGTAGATGAAAAGATCTTGCACTGCCAACAATTTTGCACAAACCCCTATTTTGAAAAGATGGATAGAATTCGAGCAAAAAAAAGCCAGTGTTTCCCCTACTCCCTCACATCTTGGTATAAATAAATGCGATTCTCTGAGTCATTCATTCGTAAGGAATGCAAACCCGTGTGTATACAATTCATCTCCGGATTTTCCCTTAACCTATATTCTCACACAACCGCTCCACTGAAGATTCTCAACCTGATGATGCTCTACTATTGCCTTGACGGAATGTAAAATGTTGCATGTGCCCAGGTCTTGATTATTGTTTGCATTAAAGATAAGTCCCATTTGAGACTAGAGTCCTCGCTGTTTTTATTTTTTTAATTAATGGATTGCCATGCAATGGATCTCGACCGTCGGAGTGGGGGGTGCATTGCATATTAGAAGCATATTAATTGCAAATCGACAACTGGATAGAAAACTGGTATACCAGAGCAAGTCGCCTCAGAGGTGAAGAGGATGCTGAGACGTACAAGTTTGAATTTGAAAACATTCCCAAACCCTTAGTCTAGCCCAATAGCCCACATCTCCCTGCCCAAAGGAGATGTAAAACGTGCTAGGATTCATGACTCGATCATGAATACGCTGACTCTCAAATACTCGCTGACTCCCGAAATTGTAATCCTGTCTTACTCGAGGCAGCCGTGTGACTTTGAATTTTTTAACTCTTTTCATCTAATTTCTCGCAACTCGCTCTTCTTCTGAATCCGCTTCCTGAATTCATTCTAATTCCATTTGGCTCTCTATCATTAATCTTCACCCGCCACTCCACCAAGCTCCTTCCTCCCCCTCCCCTCCCTCACCCCTCCCCTGCATTTCACAGCCACTAATTATCCATGGAGAGCGACAAGTCTACGTCAAGTGATCAAGCTTCCGATGCCAGCATTAGCGAGAAGCCACTTATTCGCATATCGCCTCCACAGTTTGACTTTCTTCGTAAGTAATCTCCATTTGTCTCAGAAGCTTGCATGCCATCTAAATTGCCTTTCGCTATGAAATCATTTTCTAGCTTCGAGAAATGGTAATGGCTATGTGAGCCGGCTCTCTATTCGTAATATGCTCGGCAACTCAATTGGGTTTAAATTTAAGGTAATTTTGCCGCTTTTTTCATTGAATCTAAGAAGGAATCCAACCATTGACCCCGCAATCTGTTTCCATCTCAGACAAACGCACCTACGCGCTACAGCGTAAAGCCTGTGCTGGCGACCTTGGGTCCTCACGAGTCCCTTGAGATTTATGTACGAAGTGATTCGGAGGTCAAACCCGGGGACAAATTTTTGATGCAGAGCATCTCCCTCACCGATGAGGAGGCGCGTCAACTAGACGCACGATTTTGGCGCGAGTTGGACCGGCGGAGAGTTATGGAAAACCTGATAGCATGCCGGGTCGCGCAGCCGCCAGTGGCGGCCAGACCGGAGCAGGAGATGAAGAAAAACAGCAGAGGAGAGGTAAGTTGATGTGATTGGAATTCAAGCAAGCGTATGCACGGCTAAATGAGCATCCACCCTCCTCCTTCCTCTCATTAGAAACTCGACTCCGCACTTCATTGGATGTTCGCGGTGCGCTATACGAGAATTCAGCTGTTGATTATCTCTTTTCTGTGTATTCTAGTAGGGTTCATCCTCCCAATCGAACGATATATCCACGTCTTCTATGGCGGTGAAATGGAAGATCGGCTTTAGCTGCTTCCTCAATTTATTTCTCAGTCGCTTCTATTCTTGTCTCATTGTTTTGTATAAACTTGTCTGTTCACTTGCCGTCCGATCCCAATTCATCCATTTTCTTAGTGTATTTCTTCACCAGTCTATCTTCATCCTCTCTACCACTTCTGTTTTTTTATCTTCCTCACAGTCTTCTTGCTCTCTAATTCCTTTATCCATTACTGACGTTTAGTTGCTGTTTTGTAACCTTTACATCATTCACGCATACAAACAAAGTAGTTTCGAATTAAGTAATTTCTCTTAATAGATTTCTCAAACACATAGGAAAGCCTAAGCATACAAAGTTATGGAGATTGAGTCGTAATTCGAGCGGAGACCCACTTTGGTTCTAGTTGAACGTAAGTCCAATAAATATGTGCCTTTCATTAGGTTGTAGGCCATCTTGGCTGAAGGGATATTGCAGAGTTCTGGAGATCATAGAGATTCATCGTGGCTTTGCGCACTTGTTGCCCATCCTTAATTTTCATTCAGTACTCGTGGCATCTTCTCTATGCAATGTCGTTGAATCTGCACTTAAAAACATGAAAAAAAATGAAATATTTAATTAGATTCTTTTAATCTAATAGAAATGGAATTTAACAAACGAACCATTGATGAACCAATTTTATTTCTGGACGCTAATTTGGAGAGGATATTTAATTACACAATCGAAGCAGGTAGGGGAAAAGATGCGACAGGTTACCGGTGCTCTCAATGACCACAGCAGCTCTCCAACTAGATGGGGTGGAAAATACGCGTTGTCTAATAGAGCAAGTGGCCTTATTCATGCTTGGCTGTAAAGGTTTAGCCACGAAGGAGATGCTTTTTGAGAAATTCTGTAGGCAATAATCCAGGCTTGACATAATACCTGAAGCCTCCTCACTTTTGGATGGGGAAAAATGGTGGAATAGCCGGAGCCTACCATTCAACATTGTATTATCCTCTGGGAATTTGAAGGATGGATAGAATATTGAGTTAATTCATCTTTTGGAGAATTATGGGGAATTCTCGGAATGAAAATGTATAGTTTTTCGATCACGATGCAAGTGAACAGCCAAGCTTTCATTCGTTCAAGGTGCGCCTCACCCATTGTTTCCATTACTTCAAGTTCACTGTCTCCAATAGACTCTATTGGAGACAGAGCGCGTGAAGCACAGTAGTATCAAAACTATGTCAAAACTGATCTCAAATAATACCGATTATATTCAAATTAGATTACATCCATATATAATAAATATTTACTCTGTGCTAAACACACTTTCAATCACCCCCGTAATCGTGCCTTCTTCCGCTCCTTCTGCGCCCTCGAGCTAACATCGGCAGAGAAAGAGGAAGAAACCGGGTGGGCAGGGGCAAGGTATTGAGCTATTCCTCGAAGGCCAAACAGACGCTGCATTCTCTGAAAAGTCGATATTTTCGTGGCCTCTTGTTGGCTATTGTTGGTAGTCGCCACAAAGGATAGGCGATTAAGCTTGTTTCGATGTGGGTTGGACCGGAGGCTTGGAGGAGAGAGCGAGGCCCTCACGGTGGGAACTTCCCGTTGCTCTGGCATGATGTCAGCTTGGAATCGGAGAGGTGTATTCCATCGGAGCGAGTGGTCATCTTCCCGTTGATTTGCTCTTGAGAGAGGCGGAGGTTGTCGCGCGAACATAACGTTGTCACTTCTTCTAATAAGTTCGGGTGCTGAGTCTGAGGATGCCAAGTTGGAAGAATAGGGCTCCAATAAGGGGTGTATGACAGGTAAAGTTTGTTCAGAAGAGGTGAGCCCGTCGTGTAAAGGACTTTTCTCAATGATTGATGACGCGGTCGAAGATGGGTCCTGCAGTTCGCTCTCTGTGATTTCTTCAGAAGCAGTAGAGGGGGTGGGAATAGGTTCGAGCGCAGTCCTTTTCATTGCTTCCTTTGCCTTCTTCTTTTCATTCGATTCAGGGATCGCCTTCGCCGCTCCACGCCTGTACCTTACATATTCTCTTCTCTCCCTCATCACCCAAGACCTCCCATTCTTTCCGTGTTGAGAGGATTCTTTGCGGTCTATTTTTGATATCTCGCAGGGCGCTATGGTTCTTCGTCGTCCCCAGCGCAATCCTTTTGTGTCACGTTTCTCCACGCCTTTCCCTTTGACTGCGCTGCCTTCAAAGTCATCATTGGGAATGCTTTCGTCCTTCTGCTGCCATTCTTTCCCATTATTATGATGGGTATCAACAATAACTACTTGTAATAGGTCATCTTGGTCATAGAGCGGCCGAATGATGGGGAGACTCTTGCTCCGAGCTACAGGTCTGTTCTGGGGACGTATTCCTTTATTCCGTGGGGAACTTCTCTTTGGGCTTGATGGTTTCTCGCCCTTCGGCGCCTTCTCGGTAAATATGCTAGGGGTATCATTTTGGGACGGGATCTGTTTGAGCTCCTCCTCAACGCCTTTAGAGGAGTTCGCTGAGATTTGCTTGTTAAATGCGTGTATAGGCAAGGGAGGCGGGGGTCCAAGCGCCGCCATTGTGGTATACTGTGGGATAGAGAACTTTGACTGGTGTTCTATCAAGAAAGAGATCACGCGCTGGGAAAGTCGGTATTCTGTGGGAGCTAGCATTGGAGGTGCAAGAATCCCCGGCGCAAATACAGATGCCAGATTATTTGCATCCATGCGGTTCCACCGGCTATTGACGGCAAAGACGGAGAGAAGATCCAATAAATAGAGCAAAAGGTACTGGTGCGGTAGTGGTATTTGCTCGATGAGCGACTGAAAGGCTAGCACACGGCCCTCTTCTGACATCTCTTTACCTAGTTCAGAGGCAAACAACAGAAGAGGTTATCTCCTTTGAATAAAGCTCAAATGCAATGAAAAGCATATCTAACCCATCACAGAGAGAAAAGAGGAATAAAAGTTATGAGGTATAATAGGTACTGGCAAATAGTTGATAAATCGCCTCAAGATATTCGCCGCGTCATGCACACTGTATCCCCGCCAATTCAAGTCGGAGCCGTAGGTGGGAGGAGTATCAAAAATGTCCTGCAAACAGCCAACTCGTTTAGCAGACCCGGATATACGGAATATACCTTCAACGAATACCGCTTTATAAAGAAAAAAAAAGGAAAAAACTTCGTCAGCCCTAACGCAATGTTGTCGATTGTGCCAAGAACTACCTTGGGACTTTAGAAATGATCCACATTTGGCCACTATGATGGGTATATAGCCATAGCACTGCTCGTTACCATCCACATAACTGATTGGAACGCAAGCATAGGCGGCCAATGTCATAAGCGGAACTCCAAATAGATATCCCGCTGCAGAGTGTCCAGAGCATGAAATCAATCAAAACAATGTCATAATAATTCGTTAATGTGAGCCATTCATCAATTTCGTTGAATTATGAATTTAACTACATTTCTTTATCATGAGCCCCGAATCAAATACATTACTTGGGGTCGCATGGGTAGGGGATGGCGGAACATCCATGTTTGACCGCGAACGGCGCCAGAACTTCCACTTTGCCGTGGATTTTGACATAATTAGAGTGAAGAGTGGGAGAAAGGAGACAACGGTTCAAAAGAGATTCTCTTCAATGGTACCCAATTCCACCAGAGAACAGAGCATACATAGTTTGTTGTTCATAAAATGGCTAATCCCTTTGATGTTTTTTTTTACCTGCTTTCCTTTTTTCAAAGAAAACTTGAGCAATAGGACTTTCTAATTCAGGCCTGAGTTTTGTTTGCCCTCAGGTGGCTGTCATTATTTTAAATTTAGTCTATGGCTCTCAATCTGACACTCTCGCAATAGCCTGGCGCGGATAGTCTGTGCATGTCCAAAAGCCACGTAGGTTTTCTAATCATCACCTTTTTTTCCTTTTCATATCTCTAATTGAGAAATCTTGTGGTATACCAAGCCCTGTGAATTAATAATAAAAGATCGCTTTTTTTGGGAGGATTGTATTACTATACTGAATGACCGTTCAAGTATCGATCTATTGAGAATATAGTGGATTGAAAGTCGAGTAATCATTCAACCACCGTAAAATTTTGGATGCACCGTTTATAAGTTATTATTTTCTTTTGTAATCCTATGTAGCGCGTCTATATTGCATTCATATATTTATCCTTTTGCATTGAGCGCTACGGGCTAAGTGTTATCCGATTTTTGTATAGTTGCCTATCCAGCGAGACCAATCACCGGATACTTGGACCAATACGTCACTCTTTTTTTTTTCCAACATCCGATTGTATTTACTGTTCTGTTTTGTTCATCCTCCTTGAGTAACTTTTTCTTCTTGTCAATTATCGTCGGGTGGGGATCGTACAATAAAACAATGTTCCTTACCAGGTCTACTGTTGCGCTTCGCTCTCTTAGCATCAAGGTATACCGTTTTCAGTGGAGCACGATGCAAAGCAAGCTATTAATGAATTCTATTTTGTAATGTGTATCTAGGCGACTGCCGCTCGTGCATTTTCATCAGCTACCGATGCCTTCCCCACTACCCGCGAAAACCTTACTGAAGCTTTCAAAGGAACCAAAAATGCCGACGTAATTAGATTTTATTATCCACCTTATTCTTTACACCTAAATTAATGAATTCGATTATGAATTTTTTTTTCTGGGTTAACAGGGTAATTACACAGTGACTCTAATTCCTGGTGATGGCATTGGACCTGAGATCTCCAAGTCCGTGGTCCAGATTTTCAAGGAAGCTAAAGCGCCTATTGAATGGGAGCCTGTCGATGTTACCCCCGTTATCAAGAACGGAAAGACTGCAATCCCGGACGAGGCTATTGAATCCGTCCGCAAAAACACCGTCGCCTTGAAGGGTCCCCTCGCTACTCCAATTGGCAAGGGTCATGTCTCTCTAAATCTGACTCTACGTCGCACCTTCAACCTGTATGCTAATGTGCGCCCTTGCAAATCGATTGTTGGATACAAAACCCTCTACGATAATGTCGACACAGTTCTTATCCGCGAAAACACTGAGGGCGAATACTCCGGTATTGAACACGAGGTGGTCAATGGTGTCGTCCAGTCCATCAAATTGATCACAAGGGAAGCTTCGGAGCGCGTGGCTCGTTACGCATTCACCTATGCAAGCGAAGTTGGACGTGAACGCGTCACAGCCGTACACAAGGCCAACATCATGAAGATGTCCGATGGTATGTTCCTTGACGCCTGCGAGCGTGTTTCTCGAGACTTCCCTGGTATCCAATTCGATGAGGTGCTTCTCGACCGTGCTTGCCTGCACATCACCCAGGATCCCTCTCTATACAAGGACACCGTCATGGTAATGCCCAACTTGTATGGTGATATCTTGTCAGACATGTGCGCCGGTCTTATTGGCGGTTTAGGGTTGACCCCATCCGGAAACATCGGCCGCGACGCTTCGATCTTCGAGGCTGTCCACGGCACTGCCCCCGATATTGCCGGCCAGGACAAGGCGAACCCGACTGCTCTCCTTCTCTCCGCCATCATGATGTTGCGTCACATGCGCCTGACGGACTATGCTGAGCGAATCGAGCGTGCTGTGCTCAAGACCATTGCCGACGGTAAGGTGCTCACTGGAGATCTTGGTGGTCGGTCGACCAACACGGAGTTCACCAAGGAGATTATTCGCAATCTCTAAGCCGTTTTTATCTATTGTTTTAAAAATATTTATCCCTTATTCCCATTTCTCCTCCATCCCTCGTACTTTGCCATCCTCCCCTAATCTTCCTAGGGATTGAATTACAAGTTTCTATAGACCTTTCTTGCCTCCCTCTATTTATACACAAAAATGAAATCCTTCCTAGACGAGGTTACCAAATACAATACACTCTTTGCTATTTATCGGCAGTTTTTTGAAAAACGAGTACTGGTATTGTATATGATACTATATAAATAGACGGGGAAAATATAGATAAGAAGAAACGCAAGAGTAAAGACAAAGAATGGAGGAAAGAGGGGGAAATTGTTTGGAGAAGAAGCAGTATTAGGTGTATGGAAGAATAGCAATGTTCATCTATTAAATAACTTGCTGAATAATATTTGCTCAATCATTTCTTGGAATTGGCTTGGAGATATCTATAGCCGAATACTTTGGCGGTAGATCGGCCACTTCCACTGAAGGGGCAGATGGGGTCGGTCCAGGCTCAGAGACTATGTTAGGTGGAGCAACGGAGAAGTGTGGGGGGTAAGCCGTCGTGGGAGCAAAAGTTGTTAGCGTGGGCGAAGAGTACACCAGCTTGACGGTCAGATTTTTTCGCTTCTTTTCCTTTGAACTAGGAGGACCTGATCCAGATCGTTCCATACACCAGGAGATCTGGTGTTTGGGGGTGTCCTCCTGATTAAAACGTTTGAGTAGCAATAGAAGGGCCGGAATAAACTTCGAAAATAAAATGTAGAATTAGCATAAGAAACTCACCGAAAACATAATGATCTCTACCTGATGCTCATATACTTTTATACACCGCCGTCGATGGAAATAAGTGAAAATCCCCAGTGAAGGTAAGAAAAAGAGTAGGATGGGTAGAGACACGTACCACTTTGCAAAACTAAATGAGACGCTCACAACTGTGATGACAATTCCATACGCCAAAATAGCAACATATCGAGGCCACTCTGCTACGTTGTATTTTTCAACGAGAACTGAGTCAAGCTCTTTTCGACGAGCATCGAAGAGTTCACCTGGAATCTTAACCAAAAAAAAGCTTAGTAGACATGGAGTAGCAATAAATGAGAGTAAAAATACCAAAGTATCCGCCAAATAAGAGCTATAACTCGAGAGAATGAAGTTATATCCTCTCCAACCATCTCTCTCTAGATCAATACTGGCGATTATTTGGGTATTCATCGATCGTTTATTCTCTACTTTTTAAATCAATGTACAAGTTGAGTAAATAAAATAGCTTATAGTCCAATAACCCACGTGGCTGTGCGAGTACAAATCTTGGCAGCAAGAGTTTAAATTGATAAAATTGTATATTTTATTCTAGATTACTTCAGAGATATGTTGTAGGAATTTCAAGATAAAGATAAAAGAAGAGCAGGAAAAAAAGGGAAGATAAAAGTAAGATTATTGTGTCGCAGAGGATGAAAATGCATCGAGGAATAAAAATTTACATTAGTCAGAGTCATAGTTAAATTTAATACTATGACTTCCCTCTGTGTCAATTTGGCCCCCACGATATGAACCACGCTTTTTCTTGTTCTTTTCCTGTCTGAATCCTTTCCCGCGGGTCTTAATCAAGTCCAAGTGTGCCTTGTATCCATAAGAGTTTTGGTCGGAACCCCCCTTGGAGACATAGGTATTGTCTTTGAGGCGCTCGTCGAGGAATTCCACTTCTTCAGCTCGCACTCTTTGGAATCGCTTGGGCTCCGATTTTGGTTCCTTTTTACCATTTATATGACCATTAGCATTTGGTGTTTCACAGTTCGCTGCTCTACGTTTTCCAGGCGCAGATTTAGGAGTGTGAGTAATCCCATTAGAAGCGGGCGTAGATGGAACGCTAAAAATACAGAGGTAAACAGTCAGATAAGCATATAGATAATTTGAATGAATATTTTCTAATGTCAATTCAACCAACTGGGGAGAATTGAATGATTTTTTAAAAAGATCAAAAATTACCTGCAGGCTATGCAGGTAGATATGAGCGAAAGATAGAGATGTCGACTCAATTGTTAAAATCTGACAGAAGCTTACCTCTCTTCAATTTTCTGCTTCTTTTTAGTAGGCTTCTCTGCCTCGCTTTCACTACTATCATCGCTAGAGTCTGAAGAACTTTCACTATCTGATTCAGTGTCCTCACGTTTACGCTTGTTGCCTAAAAACGTGCAAAGTCTAAGTAACTCCCTGTAATTGCAGATAGTTTTGATATTTACTCTCTTTTGGTTTCTCTTTGGGAGCCTCTTCTTCACTCTCTGAAGAGGAGTCACTTTCACTTTCACTTTCACTTTCTGAAGATGAACCATCACTTTCGCTTTCCTTTTCTACTTCGCTCTCTGAAGAAGAATCGCTATCACTCTCTGAAGAAGAAGAATCGCTTTCGCTCGCTTTCTCTGCTTCGCTTTCTGAAGAGGAATCGCTCTCACTCTCCGAAGATGAAGGGTTGACTTCACTAGCTTTCTCTTCTTCACTTTCTGAGGATGAAGAATCGCCATCGCTTTCTTTTTCTGCCTCACTCTCCGAGGATGAAGAGTCCTCATCACTCTCTTTCTCTGCTTCACTCCCTGAGGATGAATCACTCTCAGACGATGAACTTGACTCTGAATCAGAAGATTCAGACTCACTCTCTGAGCCGTTTGGATTTTTAGTTTCATCTTCGCTTGATTCCGATTCCGCATCACTATCACATACAATAAAAATTTGTCAATAATCCAATGCAGTATTATTGTAAGAAGAAAGCAAAAAACACTCACGATTCTTCAACTTCAGCTAGAGTGTTGAATAGCTCGCTAAGCTTCTTTCCGCCTAGAGCGTTTTCTTGCTTCTGCTCTGGCTTGAGCTGCTTTGCCATCACAGCAGCGGCCTTAGGATAGCCATTCTCTTTGAGATAATTGTATACAAGAGCAGCAAGATCTGCCTTTATTGGCGCCATTTAAATTAACAAACTTAAGCGGTAATGATAGAAAGAACAATTGTATGACTTCGGAAAGATTTGTTTATATGATGTGACTTTGAAAATAAAACAGATTATAACAGTAACTAAATGGGAA
>NW_027192233.1:69198-71861 GCF_041956535.1 Calcarisporiella thermophila
AGCTTGGAATCTCCCAAATGACGTTTCAGATAGCACAAGATCCTAATTTAATACACTTAGGTTAGATTTTATTTCAGCTTCCTTCTTCAACCAATTAGATCGAAGAGGATCGACCCAGGACTGAGCGAAGCGTCTATCGGTTAAGATCGCAACCAAAAAATACAAGATACATGAATGATATGTAAACGCTATATATTTTCAGATTTTTTACAAATTCCGGAAATAGGTGAAATACATCACATAATAACAATCACTTACAAAGCTTAGAGTATATAAAGAAACAAAGGGATAGCAAGTTATATAAATACGTGTAAGGAAATTGCAGAGCATTATCGGATGGAATTCTGCATATTAAAGACATTTCTTTTAATTGCTGCTTTGTTTTTCTTAGGGAGAGTAGGACTTGGTTTAAACACGTGCCAAAATTTTAAATTTTCATCTGCAGCACAAGTGGCTACTACTTGTCCGCTAGGGCTGACTGCTGTGTGGAGAACGCGGGATTCATGTGCAGGAATTTCGCCGTGCTTGTGCAAAGAGGGATAATGCCATAATGCAAGTTGGTTGCGTGGAAACCCGTGTGCCGTCAAAAACTCTCTCCGCTCGCGAGACCATATAATGCTAGAGACTTGGGAATCTGTTTCAATGGAATATAATAATTTTCCACGAGTAGTATCCCAGAATTGAAGTGTTCCATCATTTAATCCGCCCCCAGTTGCTAATAAATTCGCTTGCCATGGGCACCAGGCTATTGCCTTTACTGCTGCCCGGTGCACACCAGTAAATCGGGCTATTGGCGTGCAAATGCTTCGCATATCCCAGAGAAACACAAGATTGTCATTTCCCCCACTAGCAAGCTGCACCTCGTTGTTATGCCACACCAACCCGCAAATCTGGTCAGAATGTGCAAAAGTCTGTGCTACGCGATAGGAGGCCAACCGAACATCGAGATGAACTATGCTGCCGTCAGAGCATCCAGTAGAGAGCAAGCTATGTGACCAAGTAAGTATTCCCGTACGGCTGTGTGAGCGTAATTGGCGTATGCAGGTTTGCCCATCCAAGTCCCATATATCCACGTCTCCAACCATATTTCCCACTGCTAAGTAGTGGCCAGCAGGATCAAAAGTTAACGAAGCAACTTCTTCTCTTCCTTTTGCTAGACAATCGACCAAGCCGGTTGTTGCATCCCATAAATACACGCTTTTCTCCAATCCCACGGCCAGTATATTATTCGAAGACCACGCGAGTAATTGACGGTAGAAATCGTCTGCCATCCCTGGAGCGTCTAAAACCTGTTCGGGACAAACAGGAAGCGAATCATGACGATGAAATGTGTTGCGAGCAGATAATGGTCGCTCAATTTTAATACTGGTTTCCTCCTTTTCAATGGGGAGAGGTAGAGGCTGAAACACAAGGATGCGTTGGTTAAAGGCAATACCACATGCTTTGGCAATTTCAGTTTGATAGGTAAACCATGTTTCATCAAGTGGAGCAGACTTTCTATTGTTAATATTCGCTCGACACGTAGAGAGATTTATGAAATTTCGATTGGGAATGAAACGGTCATACTGCGAAATATTAAACAGTTTTAATCATTAGATATGATACTATCTCCAGAAATTTGTAATAATCACAAAAGACTTACGTAAATTCTTAACCTGATACTTCTTTGTGTGTTAAACTTTACTGCAAAGGCCGATGGCCAGTATTTGTGAATTTTTTTAATGGGCGGACTCTCTTTTATTGATGGGAGAGTGTTGTTGTGCAATATGGACCTCTCCGAGGAGAGATCTGACGATTCACTAGCACACTGTGGGATGATATTAGCACCACTAGGGGTAAGAAAAATAGAATGCCTAGACATAAATCATAAAACGCGTTATGTTGCAAGTAGAAGAAAGGGCAATAGAATATGTAAAAAAAGGAACAATTTAGACTTAGAGGCATTGATTGGCTATACACTTTTCTAAAAATTTAAAGTTGAAAGCAGTTAAGCTATCGGTTACTAATTGATTTTCAATATGCAATTGAATGAGATTATGATTACCTACCGATGCGTTGTAAATTATAATGTCAACATATTGTAAAATACCCAAGTCGAAAAAGTTTTTTTATTCGACTATACCGCCTTGTTCCATAATAAAATCAAAGTGAAAAAAACTGAGCATCAAATTGAGACATTTAAAATGGAAATGCGGGATGGGCATGGTAATAAAGTTAAAGAAAGATTATACATTACTATATAATAGTTCAAAGTAGTGTCTGCCAAGAAACTAGCTTTGGGTTTAATATATATTTATATGGAGACGGTTCTTTCTTCAATAATATCCGAGTTTTATTTTTTTTTCTGCTTAAAGTGGACCACCACGTTTGCACAATTACTTTTTTTTTCTTGGTTGACTACAAGTATAAATCAGCTTGGGAGTGAAATATCTAATTTGAGAGTTTGGTCAAGCAATTTATCGAAACAATTTTGTAATGAAAGTTTTTTAGAATTAAATTTTTTGAATAAGATATAATAATATAAAATTAACAAATTACATAGAAAATATAATATTCGCAATTTAGAAAAAAAACGGGCTCAACCGGGATTTGAACCCGGGACCTCTCCGACCCAAACGGAGAATCATACTACTAGACCATTGAGCCAGAAGTCACGAATGTTG
>NW_027192233.1:76808-84068 GCF_041956535.1 Calcarisporiella thermophila
ACGAATGTTGCGTCGAATATATGTCTAATAAGGTCTATCCCGACAATCCTCTGCCCTGACCCTATCTATGACCACATTCAAACGGGGGAGGGTTAGTGTAGTGGACTATCCCTGGGATGCCGATGTGAACGGCGTGGGTTCGAATCCCACTTCCCCCACCAGCACTTACTCTTAGTTTGTGGCTGCTATCCACTTGATCAGAAGCTGAGTCTTGATTATTGAAAAGATCGCCCTTACGATAAGTACAACGATTACATTGGTTTCACGTACAGGCTATTCACGACAACTACGATACACGCATATAGATTGAACGTCTATCGATCAAGGACCTATATCTCGTTATGTTAAGTCCATTGACATTAACTTCATGTAATATATGGAAATTAAATAAAAGTTTCCATTAATTGATCAAAAAAAAAACTATCTATGACCACATGGCCATCCAAATACATATTTGCACGACCGCAGCCCCAAAAGGGAAAATGCGGACAATGGCGCTTCAACGCAGCCCTTGCAAATGAAAAGGCCTACTCCTCCCTCCTCAAAGCACTATGGCAGCAGCTATGCTTAGAACGCGAATCCTCCAAGACGGCCGGCGAATTCTGGAACAAGACCAAAAGGTTATTTCAAGAATTCACAACAGCATACGCGTCACAACGCCAACGCCGATTCAGGGCAGAGGAGACACGCATACATAGGGCCCTCCGCCAACTAGGGAATACCCCAGACACGGAAGCATCACGCTCTCAAAATGACGAGCTCCGTAATCAACTCGCGACTCACACAAATCGCAAAGCAGAGGCCCTCCGCATTCGCTCCAGAATAATGTGGACCGACGCGGGGGAAAAATCCTCAGCTTACTTCCACCGCCGAATCGCGGGTCGACGAGCCGTCAACGCGATGACGGCACTTAAAAAGCCAGACGGAGCAAATACTGAGGACCCAAGTAAAATGGCCATACTAACAAACCGCTTCTACACAGAACTATACTCCGCCGGCCCAACATCCTCGGCGGGTCAAGAAGAACTCCTAGGCCACATTGAAAACACACTATTGCCAGAACACCGTACCCTCCTCGACCGACCGATCACTGAGGAGGAAGAAGAGCGATCCGCAAAGCACCGCGAAACAAATCGCCTGGCCCCGATGGATTGACAGCTGAGTTCTATAGAGCTTTCGAAGATGAACTGGCCCCTTTCCTCCTAGAACTCTTTAATGAAGCTCTCACAACCAACTCCCCACTTTTATTCTCCAAACGAGCGACAATCATTTTAATATACAAACGGAAAGGCGACGCTACGGAACTGGGAAACTGGCGACCAATATCCCTTCTCAACGTCGACATCAAAATGCTGACGCGAATTCTCTCGTGGAGACTACAAGCCTTCATATACACAATCATCCACGTGGATCAATGTGGATTTGCCCCAGGGAGGCGAGCCCACGAGAACGCACTAGCTATACAACAAACCATCGACCACGCGACCAAAAATAAGGTCAACGGTGCTCTCCTCTTTCTTGACCAAGAAAAGGCCTATGACCGGGTAAGCTGGGCATGGATACAGAGGTGCCTAGAGAAGTTCAACTTCGGCCCGCGATTTCGATCCTTTATCCATAGATTACACGAAGGCTTTCAAGCGTCAGTGTGCATAGATGGCTCTCTAACGGCTCCATTTCCTATCACAAGAGGAGTTCGACAAGGTGATCCACTGTCTCCATACCTATACAACATCGCAGTTGAACCTCTACTCGCCGCAATCAGAGCCAAGATACGCGGCATTACCATTTCAGCACCACAACGACCCCTCAAAGCGCTCGCCTACGCAGACGATTTGACCGTAGGAGTTGTAGACCAACAAGATGCTGACCACCTGTTTCAAATCCTCGACATACTGTTTTTTCCGTATTAGTTTCATCACTTTCCCACATATCCGCAAACAATTTTACAATGTATAAATCTACAGTTACTCTCCACCTACAAACGCAATAAATAATAAGATGGATGGAGGTATTTTAGATGATCAATTGTCTTCTCAATAATATTTCTAATTTTTCATAGTAATATGGTATTAAATATTTTTGAGGATTTTGTAGAGTTTAAAATAATTTAATGCAAATAAGTGAAATGGAATTGGCCCAGCCACTGATAATGTGTAGTGCCCGTGCCAGTAGGAGAGCAGCCCAGCATGGTCACTGCCACATCGCAGTTGTCAGACCCCACCAACACTGCTCGGCACGTTGTGTCATCGTTTTGTCCTGTTTTGCCAGACGGTACGCGGCAATCATGCGCTCCATGGCGCGTCTGCGTTCATTACGATCATAAGCACATTGAGGAGAAGCACCGTTCCTCATGATTTGGTACTTAGCCATGCATCCAGCAATACCGTGCGCCAAACCACATATGGCAGCGTCGTCCACGCGCGGCACATCGCGCCTGTTAAGTAGTCCTTTGGTTGTCCCAAAATGTATCAAGATTTGGTGTGGCCAGGCGCCCCCAACGGCAAAAGTCGTGAGTGTTGCGCGATCTGGTCCATCAGGTCCGCACACACTCCTAGTTGAAGAAGTCCATCCGCCACCAACACATCTACTGATTATACGTACATCTCTAAGCGTGCTGCCTAGCCCGGGCCATTTTTTGTCGGCCGTGATCTCTAGCTCAGTCGTAACCTCGTCCTCTGGAGCAAAGTTCCTCGCGATTGTTGCCGCGGTATCAAACCCAGAATCCAGCAGGGCGTTCATTACCTTCAACCTCTCCTCTATGGCTATCCCAGGATAGCTTGACATACATGACGTGAGGTAGTCAATAGTAGCTGATACAGGCACTCCTAACTTCCTGGCAAACTCACAACCGGCGCACCCAGACAAAGAACGGGCTACGTTTACAGCAATGGGATCCGCCGGCCAACCTCCCACTCTCTCAGATACTTCACATATAAATTCATCTTGTAGCAGTCCGAATTCACGTACACGATACAAGGCCTGTTTGAGTTCCGATTCGTCCACGTCGACTTGATGTATTTCGCTTTGTTCCAGCCAGTTAAGCAACTTGTGGTGGTCGTTGGGTCCACCATTGGCCACGCCCCAGCGTACATACGAGAAAGCGGCATATGAGGCATAGCTGTGTCCCCATTTGTTGAAAAGCGCCATCACTCTACACGTTAAGATACGGTTGCCGCTCCGAATCGTGTTGCCCCACACGACCTCAAAAGCATCGTCAGCCAAATACTCACGTGAACTCAGTGCTGCCACTTCAGCCCAGTCATGCACCCACCGGTCGCATGGTATCTCCAGCCCTCGCAACACACAGCACAATACCAGGGCAACACATGCTAAGGTGTATGTCGTTTTAACTGTACCACGCCTATCACTCCCTGCCATACCATGCAGTGCTGAGCACCCCTGTTCACAAAAAGTCCGCAGTCTTGCTTGCCATTCCTTCGACACGCCAAGCATCTTAAGAGCCTCCTCACACTCAATCCATTTCTCAGTTTCTGAGCAAATGCAGTGACGCGAATCGAGATTCTCACCAATGACACGAAACACCCTCTGTAACGCCATGCGATCGTACTCTTCAGGACAGTAGCCTTGAATTGCGGCCCCCCATGCTATCGCTGCTAAATCATAATTATAACGACCCCCCACCATACGGTCTTGAATATCGCCACCACCGGATAGCGTGTTGTGCCCAACTCTCCGTTGGTCGTCGTACGTTTTCATCTCGTCGCCACAAATGTAATCCGTCTTTGGGTGCATTTGATGTCAAAGATTAGTTGTATATTTTTTTTGTTTTTTAAGAAAGACTGGTTAATTTTTTCTTTACAATTTTCAAGGCTTGTTTAAAAACTTCAAGGGTTTACTCTTTACATAATACAGTTTGTCGTTAAATGGCAAATTCTAAAACTGGGGTTATATATTACTTTGCTAAGCATTACGGCTTTTTTTTATCAATCAATGGGGGCTTTTATAATTAATAATTTCCAAATGTTGCAAGTCAATGACAATGAGCTTTACATAACGAGAATTCAGTCGTGTTCGATTTGTTTCGCTGTTGTCGTGAATAATTTGTAGGAGAAATAAGTAACGAAGGTAATCTAATAAAAGAAATTTCCCGGTGTTGAAAGTCAGTTGAACCTCAGGTCTCGGTCTTAAAATATCACCTCCGGTGTTTCGTGTCGTTTGTCATTTTTCAGTATCGAAGAAAACCCTGGCTCCCTTAGGCTCATTTGTTGATGTCACTGTCGGAGAGAAGCGGGCCTGCTTGGTGAGTCAATCGACGAATGTACTAATATCGAGTCGTAACTTAAAATAGCACGTGTTTTCGACGGGTGGGCTGTCAAATTCGTCCATTTTGATTGTTATTGTATTGATATCTCGAAAGGCCGAAGGAATTCCGCCAGAGAATAATTATTCATTTTGGTCTGTTAACAAAATTCGCAACTCGCCACGTATATCTTGACATAAGGGCCTAATAGAAAAATCGGTGAAAACGCTCACAATTTTTTGAATTCATAGGTGTCCCCCAATTGAAATATCATAATTGGAATTTATGATGAACTGATTCTTGGGTTCAGGAATAATAAAATCAATGCGAAAATTATGCCGATCTAGAGGTCATGGAGCGATTTTTCGTGTGATATTCTTCAAGAATTTTTGATTAATTGGAGAAAAGTCGAAAGGTACTTGACGAATTTTCAGACGAATTTTCAGTACAAGCTGGCAAGTCCTAGGAAGGAAATAATCTCGGTTGTCGATTTCTTAACTATTCTCGAATTGTATTTATTTTCACTTCATTGACATGGATATTTGCAATGGAATTTGCGTGTACTAAGAACACAGAGTATTACCTGAAGAATTCGCTTTTACCCCTCTTACCGTATAGCTTGCTTTCTCCTAAGAATTATGACATGATTCTAACATATCTAGATGGAATGTCGGGTTGAATATAAAAATATTTGGGGTTCCTTAGGACACAAGCAAATGTATGGAAGGAACGAAATTTAACCAAAATACCAAAAGCAATTTGTAAATACATTTGAGTTTTACCAATGTATATATAATCAAGGTAGCGTGTGAATCAACAGCCTGATAAGATTCATGCATTTTTTTTGTAGAAGTGCTCAACTCATTCACTTAGTAGATATTTGTAAAAGGATGGTGATATCTTTGTTCCCATTCGTTTTTCTATCTGATCAGGATATTATCATTAAAGAAAAATTTTGTAAAAATTTTCTCAATTTTGTCCCCGACTGAAATTGTAATGCATGAAAAGAATGGATATTCTCTTCGAGATCAAAAGGCGTTGAATGCGTACACGCGAGAGAATAAACGCAATATTTTTTTAAACTCCATATCAGCAACTAGTTTTTACACAAATTTATTTTGCTTTTAATTTTCTGTATACATAAGGCATTATTCTAAAGTAAAGCTTAAGATAAAAAATTCAAAAAAAAGCAATTTTTTGGGCTCAACCGGGATTTGAACCCGGGACCTCTCCGACCCAAACGGAGAATCATACTACTAGACCATTGAGCCCGATTTTGCGTAATTTGCCACAAGAAAATTGGTTTTTGGTACAAGCAAGTCACTTTGACAGTCACAAGGTATTCGAGAGCGTAGTCGGGGGAGGGTTAGTGTAGTGGACTATCCCTGGGATGCCGATGAGAACGGCGTGGGTTCGAATCCCACTTCCCCCACCAGCACTTACTCTTAGTTTGTGGCTGCTATCCACTTGATCAGAAGCTGAGTCTTGATTATTGAATAGATCGCCCTTACGATAAGTACAAAAGATTACATCGGTTTCATGTACACGCTATTCACGATACACGCATATCGATTGAAAGTCTATCGATCAAGGACCTATATCTCGTTATGTTAAGTCCATTGACATTAACTTCATGTAATATATGGAAATTAAATAAAAGTTTCCATTGATTGATACAAAAAAAAAAAATTCGAGAGCGTAGTCAACCAATTGCCCATGCCTTTCTAACTGCCCAGCTATCGCGCAACTCTGGCAAAGAGTTGATAAGATAAACTGCCGAATAATTGGAATACCGCCTCACGAATCCACGAGAGAAGACAGACTGTTTGGACAAGACAAACAAATAAGTCAACGCTTCAACGAAGTGGTTGCTCTGAGCCACGACATAGCCCTGTGGATAATATACCGCTCGAGACTTGAATTAGTGCTGGACGATGTCCAACCCAATCCGGTAGCCATAACCAAACAATTTGACCACGAACTACAACGAGGAATAAAGTCCAAGTGGTGGATGGCAATGAAACAGGAACGGAAAAGAGACTTCATCGATAAATGGTCAAGGGGAAACTGGGTGAACATCATAGATGATTCTGTGATTTTCATCCAGGACACCTCTGAAGATCAAATCCCCGTCCCAACTCCGGCTTGAGAACTGCACCCAACCCCTCACTGCTGTATATTAATACCATCTCCTCTATCGTTCTTTTCCATACTTTTTCTTTTTTTTTCTCTCTCCTTTCATCTTCTTTTACTTTTAGGATATTATACGGTTGTTTATTACGCCAACCTTATTTTATGATAACTTTATTATATTGAGATGATGCCATTTTATTACTTCTATTATTTATATTTTTCCCTATGTGATACGTTAACAACAGTATAAAAAGACCAATATTTCATTAAAATAAAGACGTGCTATTTTGTATTGAGATTGAACCAGATTACTTTACAATCCACTTTGTGTCGTTTATTAGCCTTCTGAAGTGTTTAGGGAAGGACATTCAAGAGCTTAGGGATAGCTAGAGGATTGTCGAGATAGACCTTATTAGACGATTGTCCAACGCAATAATCTGTCATAAACTAGAGAGAGATAACTAGGGGATACTGTGGGAACATAGGTAAAACTATAGGTTTATTCAAGAACAAGGTGTGTATGTTGGAAGTTCTCATTAGATTGTTCCTTTTATACTATAAGATATAACAACTATTTAACCTGTTAACTAATAAAGCTAATGAATATTGGTTTATAACTAGTTCCTATTTTTTTTTTTTTGAGATTGAAGGATCTTTTATTGAAAAGTCTCCTATACAAGTTAAATGAAAGGATTTGCACGCTATCTCTAACACTCAACCATTGCTTACATGTATTTCTTCTGACAAGTCACTATATTAAAAGTATTTCTTTGTTTTCTGAGGACGATCAATATCAAATTATTAAGAACGAAGTAGCTTATAGCTCGATTCCTAGAGTATGTCCCGGACCCATCTCTAGTACAGGT
>NW_027192234.1:0-2411 GCF_041956535.1 Calcarisporiella thermophila
ATCAATCAACGGAGACTCAGAAAAGAAAATTTTTTTGGCTCATGGCGTAGTTATCTGGCTATATGAAATACTGATATTTTAGTTTAAATTCTATCCGATAGATTTCTTCGGTAGTATAGTGGTTAGTATTCCCGCCTGTCACGCGGGCGACCCGGGTTCAATTCCCGGCCGGAGAGATTTTTTCATTTTTCATTTTTATAGCATCATCAGATCTATTATTTTATTATTTTTTTAAAGTAAAGCAAAATTGTAAATATCAACATTTTTAGGGAAAAAAAGGAAGGATTATTTTTGTTAAATGGCATGATAATAAAAAGAATAATAAAATATAATAAAGGAGGAAGACAAAAAAAAGAATTAGACTCAAAAGGAGGACAACACGGCATTTCCTTCTAGACCCTTTAGAATGTCATTGATATGGCAAAGCGTATACGTGCCTTTCTTTGTCACCTTATAATGTTTCCGAAACGTAACACAAGATCGAATCTTTCCGTTCTTCTTTTCCGTCAGAGCAATATGGAAATCCGAAGGGATATAGCTCAATGATCCCTTGCCAACCTTCCTTCGATCTCCTGTTTGATATTCTTCTGATCCTGTCCTAACCCCGTGGGGCTAAGGCGTACATTTAATGGGTTTCGCGTCTTCATGCTCAGCCTGCTGCTCTATAGTTGCGTTTCATCGCACTTCTTAGAGCATATCCTTATATTCTACCAATTAAGCATTCAACATCACTTGTCCCGCGATTGTTAACAACGTGGGATCCTCTTCCTACTCCTCCTATTTCTCGTCCGGGATATTTATTAATACACCCCAACTGTGACATCTCTCTCCCGAATGGCCTCCGCAACGCTTGTTCATTGCAGTCGATGTCGGGATGTCTACGGTTAGAATTGAGCCAATTGTTGCCAAAAAGGATACAATCGTTCTCAGTCCAAAAAAAAATTAACATAATAGAACCAAGGATACCTTTCGCCATGATCGGTACAGTCGTTACCAATCTCAACATCTGAATTTTTACCTTCATCCGCACTAGCTAAAGTTCCAGGCCGGTTGATCAATCTGTGGGTTTAAGTTGTGTAAAAAACCCTTAGCAACTTGCTCTTGAGTCAAAGATAGATTCGATTGGTTGGTCGTTGATGGTGTCCCCACTTTGGTTTCTGTGAAATCGCCCATATCAAATTTGTCCTCATCCAAACCTACATCCAGATTGATCACATTCATCCCAAAGTAACTCTATGCAATAATTCCGTAAGATCTCACCATAAGAGATTTATCTTAATTATTCAGGGAATTGGTGTTGAACATTAAAATAAACCGAAGGGTTTAAATAGAATTGCGATCAAAGGAGAATAATTCTCACTGGTGTTCAAAGATGCGATAGATAAGACAACAAAGTATCAATCAACATCAATAAGATAGCCATGAGGGAGTATAAGAGTAACCACGAGGCCGGCGAGTAACCACGAGGGGTCGGCAACGTAGCGGTAATCAATTCTATTGGCTACTCTACTTGAAAGATATCGCGCTTTCTGAATGTTTTTTTTTTTGATCAATCAACGGAGACTTTTATTAGTTTCCGTAGCTTACAAGAGTTTAATGATTACAATGAAATAAGAAAGGGGGGAATAAAGGGTAAATTAGATGTATATAGTGATCGGGTATTTGGTGAAAGATATGAAGTAAGGAGGAGGGGAGGAGGGAAAGAGCGGATTGGGAGAGAGGAAGGGTTGCTTCGTCACTCCAGTTTTTAGCCTTGCTCTATCCGAACTTTCTATTACCGCTCCCTGACTGCACCACCTTTTTCGGAATAACTCTATCATTCGTCTTTTACGTGCCTTTATCAGTTCAGCTCCGATAGCCTCCTCGATGTCCATTTTGGCACGGAAGATGATTGTCTCGGGTGATGCTCGAATGGATTCGAAATGGTACGCGATTCGGTCCCGATGGATTTGCCATAGCACTGAATCGAAGACGATTTGAGCCGCGTGTCTTACTGTCCTCGGGGCTTCTGGTAGGTCGCCAAGTACGAGATTCCTGGGGTTCAGCACCTGAGTGTTTAGGGGGCCTGAGATGGTGTTGATACACCTTTCCGTCCAATGCCACACTGGAGTGAGTTCGGGACATTCGAAGAAGGTGTGCCGGATTGTGTCCCTCGGAGCCTTACAGCGGGTACATTTCGGGTCATGGCCAGGAAATGTCGAGTTTGTAATTACACGCTCTACGAGGATTCGCCAGCGTAGTGTGCGGTGTTTTGGGAGTGTTGGCCGTTTTTGGATGGAGGTCCAGACCTTTTCCCATTCCTTTGCCGTGGATGCAACCTCTGGCCAGGATTGGGGCGTCAGCGTTTCTGGTTCCGGAGAGCCATTTCGCTGGAAGTGCCTTCCCCGTCGATCGCGCTTTCTGAATGTCTA
>NW_027192234.1:7375-41503 GCF_041956535.1 Calcarisporiella thermophila
ATGATAGCTGTGGAGATATGGTCGAATTAAGTCACTAATCACGTGACATACTTCAGCGTTTCATCAGATTACAACCGACAAACCGTATTATTAGCCTTCGGATGTTTTTAATAACGCCAAACCTGTCTTATTTACGTAACATAGATATTTTAAGTGTATAAATAGTCCCTTAACTTGTATACTTTAGTTTTGGGGCCAAGGACAGCTGACCGAGTCGCCACATTGTGCTGAGCTTGATATAATATTTGTAAAATCCTTCCTAACCAGATATCACCAGATCCAGTTGCGGTAACTAGAGAATGGGCGCACATTACCTCATATGAAGGAGCGTGGAGAAGAGCCTGGAAGAGCTGGCCAAGACGCCCAAGCGAACCAAAGCAAAAGATCCTTCGATGGCGTCTCCTTCAACATAAGTTAATAACAGCAAGAAATGCCCGACACTTCGACCACTCTAGCCCCAACTACAAGAGATGCCGACGAGAAGAGATAGAGACGATAGAACATGCCTTCTTTGAATGTGCGAGAATTGGAGATCTGTGGAGGTGGTTTAACAGGCTCCATCAAAAGATCCTCGATAAGCCCTGGACAAGCATGCATAAATACGAGAAACTCTTCGGATTCCACGAGGAGACATAGGGCAAAGATCGACAAGTCTCCATGTTGTTACACGACATCATGGTGTGGAGTATACATAATACCAGGATTGCAATTGTAATAGACAACCATGAACACGAGGACATCGCATTCAAGTGTAACTTTTTATCAGATCTTATCATAGCAATCAAAGGACAATGGATACAGGCACAGAGGAAAAAAGACGAAGAAGGGTTCAAGCAAAAATGAGGAAAAGCTCGCTAATCCGGATCGATGACAGCCAAGAAGTAGCCTTCGATTTCGAGGAAGCCAAGCACACTTAATTCGATATTTCCAAGCACGGAATTCTTTAAATTAAAGTACCTCCGGAAAATTTTGGGGTACCTGCATATATTTAATAAATTGATCATATTTCCTGAAAGTTTACTATTACAAGTAAATATTATTTATATTTTAAAAACTGACTTTGCCTGCTTTCATTATGTTCACAATATTGGTTATTTTGTTTGCAACTTTACAGGGATATAGCGATTTATTATAAAAAATGAAGTGGGACAATTTTGACTAATATAAACCAGGGTTGATTTGTATCTATGTAACTCGATATCTAAAGGTGTCTATGGCTCGAAAGTTACTCAACATTTTCTGCTAACCATACTCTTATCCGTTCTCCTCGAAGAGGGATACTCAACACGCGAAATTGCCGCCCGAGAAGGCATTGTAAAAAGTAGCGTGGCAAGAATATTCCAGAATAAAGAGAATGCATCAATTAATCCTCCAAGAAAGAAAAAAGGTCGCCCACGCAAATTATCCAGCCGTGGTGAAAATAGATTATGTAGAAGCGTGGCGACAGGAGAGTGCAAGAACGCAGTCAAGGTGCAAGAACTTTGGAACTAGACGACCGAGGAGGTTATTTCCGTGAACACTGTTCGTGAAGCACTCCATCGTAATGATTTTGTAGCTAGGGTCAAGAGAAAAAAACCTTTTCTATCGAAAAGGCATCGCCTTAGTAGACTGGCCATAAATTTATATCCCATGTTTTTCTAGTACATAATAAGCTTGTTCGGAAGCACATATCACATTTGTAATATATATTAAATAAACCACAAGACGCAAGTTACCGCGTCCTTAGAGGAAAAAAAAAAGTGTTGTGAGGAGAATTGGCACAATATGGAATTATGGCGCAGTAGGAGGAAAGGAGGCCTGGTTTTGGTGGCTTATTTTTCTTTTACACTTCTTTAAGTCCTTGGGATGGTTTTATTAGTATATTTATTAGCTTACGGTTACGGTTAACATATTTTTCCTTGATTACCTCATTATATTTTTATTATCTTGTTTACATTTATGTTTGTGGTACGTTATTTTTAGTATAAAAGGGAAACATCTTTGTTTACAATAAAAGAGTGCTATTTTTTGTTTTGGGATAGAACCGGATTACTTTACAATCCACTTTGTGTCGTTTATTAGCCTTCTGAAGTGTTTACGGAAGGACAATCAAGAGCTTAGGGATAGCTAGAGGATTGTCAGGATAGACCTTATTAGTCTATTATTCGACGCAACAAAGGTTAAGTAGTTGGGGTCGCCTTTGGTTGACGTAGTGATTTGAGACCCCGGAGCCGAACCACTAGGTTGCGAGTTCGATTACCGTAGGCGATACCTGTCGATGAGAATTTGCCGGGTTTTTCTCAGGACGCAACCGCTATCAATAGTATAGCAACAAGCAAGTAATATCAAGCGGCTACAAAAATAGATAGCAAAAATCCTTAGGAGAAACCCAACTACAAAAATGGGAGACCAGGGGCAGAACCTGGGTGATTTTGACTTAGAAGTCTACCCTTCCATTCCCTTCAGATAAAAATCATAAGGTGGATGTAAAAAATATATCCCGAGGGAGAAAAAAAATACGTAGTAGTTAGGAGTATGTATTTCTCATTTTACAAACACAACAGAACTGGAATAAAGCAATATTTTTTAGCCTTCGCCCTTGAGCTCGCTGTTCTCACCACGAATTCCTAATTTCACAAAATTGGAATTCCTGTATGGGAATCAAATAGCAGTCACGAAGCGCTCGAGTGCCTACCATCATAAAAATTAAAATCGATCGCGTAATATAACGACCCTACTAGATAAATAAAAATGAAGAGATCGCTCCTTGCTCTAAGCCTTTTTATGCTTACTACCTGCACTGCCTCGATTGCCCATGAGACTACTGACTCCAAGTGCAACCCAACTGATCTGGACATTGATGTCTAAGCTAAGCCTAATTTTGAGGATTTTGAGTACACCAATGGCAGCCTTAAAAGCAACGAATGCTATACAATGAAGATTGACCATCATATGGGAAGTTACAAGATTTGTGAGTCAATTCCACTTAAATATTCAAGTTGCATAATTACTGATTGTCAAGATGCAAACATTTATAGCGAAGGAATCGCAGGTTACATTTTTCCCGGAACGCAGATGCAATGGGAAAGCAGTCTATAGTGGGAATGATTCCAATGCGGAGACAGATTTCACTGCTCGATCGTTCAAGATCACTTGCAACAGCTAACTTGCCAAATTTCTAACCATTTGTATCTAGTGTATTATTTATCCCTGTCTCTTTGACACATTTCAGTACAATGGTTTTTAGACTATACATATTCTAATTGTAGTTGTGAGATAAAGAAGATATCACGAATATAAAATAAAAAATAATCGAGCGCATAGCATGAACGAGTCCTACTGAGCGCTTGTCTCATATCGCATTCGCGTAGGCGTAGGGTTTTGAATATATTAAAGTTGGGGTTTAAGGTTACGAACTTGCAACCCTAATTGTAATTGAATTTCTGCAGTATTTAACCCTCAGTGTTTCGAGGGTATTGAAATGCATCCTTTAGACATTCATTGACTAGTGTTTCTTAAATCTTTTTTACGAACTTATTTTAGTGTAATAAACATTAGTATATGTCGAACCCTACTTGTGCTTATTACACCGCCATAACTACATTGTCTTGGTACACCTGCTCATTTCTTCGCATATTCCCTTACTAAGTGTAATAGTTTTGTTGAGTGGGGTAGCATATAGGATACTATGGGGAATAAGGATGAGTCTCTGCACCAACTGAAAATTAGTGATTGCGAACCTTGGATTTGACGCTTTTGGGGCACCATGCGGGAATGTTCGACCTGAAATTTTCAGAGAAGATAGTGGGGAAGTTCCGGTGAAATGAATTGTGAAAATGGAGGCTGCTATCCTGTTGGACTGACGATGCCGCGCTTTCTACTTTAAAATGCTGCAGTACGGATATAGCTAGCGGTTCGTTCCGTGAGAAAAATATAATTGGGGGAGAACACTCATAGAAGGTGGGAGT
Organism: Calcarisporiella thermophila; assembly: GCF_041956535.1. Taxonomy (NCBI): domain Eukaryota; kingdom Fungi; phylum Calcarisporiellomycota; class Calcarisporiellomycetes; order Calcarisporiellales; family Calcarisporiellaceae; genus Calcarisporiella; species Calcarisporiella thermophila. Next base: position 11,323 of record NW_027192234.1, read on the forward strand.
GCTCGTCAGGAATAAAATCCTTTGCCTGTAGCCTTGAATAATATCGATGTAACCAATAGTATTGGAGAGATTATAGATGAGAATAGCTGTAATAGAAGAGATTTCGAAGACGGAGGGTAGGGTGATAGACGATAAGAGTGTAAGGAAGGGGAGTGGGTGGGAAAAAGTTGACTACGAAAGCAACGGCTCATGGCAAGATGGGGAGTATTCCTAGTGTTGAATCAACTGAGTGAGACACTAGCCACATATCTTTGGCTTAGGGATTGGCTAGCTTGTCTTTGTCGAGGCAAGAACTCATGGAACCCATGGATGCGGTGAAATTTGCCCCGGCGATAAATATGCTTGGCTACAGGACCGGAGGAGATATTGCTCTAAATAATAATGTGCATGTCTTGGAGCATAGAATCTTAGCATCGCAGGAGATTGGTGTATTCGTCATCTCCATTTCATCGTATCTTGCGTATTCTCCATCGATATCCATACTGCAGCGTTACACTGTGCGAAGCGCGGCTCGGTCCAATCGATCAGCATGCTAAGTGTTTCAACGCTCTAACAAGCTAGTGACTTACCAATCTATCACTTCATGGTGTTCCTTAGCTGTATAATAGGGTACATATATGATCGAACTGGCACTTCTCGAGTCGATCGCATACTCGGCCCCCGTAGTTCGTCTCGAATCCACGAATAATCCTACTTATCCCACTAGTAGATATTTGAGGTGTCCGACCTGCATCCATTTTCTTTGTTGGGGATTGAAACCTCTTCACATTAAGCTTAGCAACTTAGATTGCAAAGGTATCGGCTTAGTATTATATTTTGTAATGTTGGTAGACATTATTTAGCACAATTCAAATAGGAGTAAACGAGTTTGTTAAGATAAAGGCACACGAAGTAGAGAAGACGGACACAAAGCAGGCGAACTATCAATTTGAGGATTCGTATGGGAGCTCCAGCTTTTGGACCCACTTCTTTCGCAGGTGGTCCCGGCCCATAATCACGACCCGATCCTTGTAGATTTGCAGGTAGAGGGATTGGGCCTCCTTGTAACCACCGGGGGGCACGTATTCTCTGCCATTGGAATCCATAGTCCACTCTTGCTCAATAAACCCGGTGTTGATGATCTGGAACCCTTTTGGATTTCCGCCCTCCACCGTCTTGCGGGTTTGCCAGTCGTCGAGGTACAACTTGTAGTGGGTGTGCGAGGTAAAAAGGATGACCTGAGAGTACTGGCCCAAGATGTCCAGGAGCTCTTTCTTCTGCATGTAGATGTTCTCGTAGCCCTTGGGACTGCTGCCAGAGGTGGTCATGTAGATCGGGATGTGAAGGTAAACAAAGATGGGTTTGCCGGACGCAGAGTGAACCTGGAGCCGCTCCTTGAGCCAGTTCAGCTGCTCTGGGCTCAGCCAGACGTAGTCTCCCTTAATGTATCTAGAGATGGAGCGGTTAGAGGATTTTGTCTCGAGGTGGTCCACCCTAAAGTTATGGCAAGAGGTACAGAGCTTGGTATACCTTTCTGTGCCCAAAAAAATCAAGGGAAAGCCGTCCACAGTGCGCTCGTAGTATATTTTGGGCTCTTTCGTTAATTTTCGGAAACGCTCGAACATCACCTCTTCTTTATCGCCCGAGTACAGGTCATGATTGCCAATATTGTAGAAGACCTTTTCCGGGTGCGGATTTGAGTTGAGAGTCGAGAGGAGATCGGTGTATTGTTTCTCATAGCCCTCCCTGGCGACATCGCCATTAATGACAAGAGCTTGATACTTGGGATCCACAGCAACCATGTCATTGAGTGCCAATTTGAGATCGTTGAGATCACCCTGTGTATCACTCGCCACGAAGAATGTGGTAATGGGTGTGTCGGCTACAGGTGCCGCAAAAGAGCACACGAATGTCGCCACAGATGCAATGGCAAATAGGTAGCCTTTCATAGTACTTTAAACACAACTCGGAGAGCGCGGAGAAAGAGAGGCGGGGCTAGGGGGAAATGGAAAGGGAAAGGAATGGAATAAAGAAAGTGTAATGTCACCTGCAGTAACCTAGCCTGATGCTCGCCTCTTCCTCTCGCTTTTATACTTTGCATACGTTTAATATGTCCAACAATCGTCCAACATCTGAAATTCAAGAGAGCGTTCCCCACATCCATTGGCCACCCGCACGTGCCCTGACCCGACCTCAAGCGGCTTTCATCGAAGGGCGGTTTTAGGACAATGGGATCCCCTTTCTCACGTAATTCGTGAAAACTTGTACGCTGCTTAGACCTCGTGGAAGTCTCTTTGGGCTGAAGCTTCGGTCTGAGCAAACTCTTTCGTCAGAGAGATCCTCCACCACGAGTCCCACCCATGCTAGCGCAGTTGGACGCTGCGGTACTCCGTATCTTGCTAATTGTCCTATACTGTAATCGATTATTTTTATCTTGTTTCGCCATATTCTGTTGTCCGTTCTATGCTCAGTTTGCCCAGCTTACCTCTGATCTATTCCTATCTAAAGAGATTATCATTCCCATACCTCTTTCTTTGGAGAAGCACGACTGAGCTAGGGACAAGAGGCGAGTGGCTGATACCTTTTTGCGGGCGTGATTGATAACGGTCTACGACAGGATTGATGCTTGGAGAGAGAAAGGATGAGCCCTTGCTCTCAGTCCATTCAAGCTTAATAAGCTTCTTCAGAATAGTTGCACCTGTATTTTTATGCCCTCCAATGAGCGAAACATCTGTCGGAAATGTGGGGGGTCTAGAACCCTCTCTCTTCCAGGTTCCTCTACATAGGGCTGTTACTCCAACTCTATTATTCCCATCGATACTGATTAGACAAAGTGCCCCTAACTGGCTTCATGCTTTAGCCTTTGCAATGTATCCAATGTATCCTTTATCCTTTAGGTGTAGGTTGAACCGATATTATCTAAAGCGCTTGGAGTATGCATAAACAAATAACCATCCCGCAACTCGATTTCCGCGTTTCCAAAGTACTTGCAAAGTTCGGTTTCAGTGCTGGCTTTTTAATCGCATCGCCATAATGCGGCCATCCTTCCTAGTTAGGTATTGGGCGCTTTGGAAGATGCCGGGAGAGCTTATGGCCAACTGTTCTCAACTTTTCCCCTGGCTAGTTTTCCTAGCGGGTGGGTTGGCCTTCCTTAGGGCCCCAAGGCAATATTCAAGCCAGATCACAAGGACTTTCGGCATAGCAGAGAGAACATTTGGATGAACACAACGCTTGTTGTAGTGAAATTGGTTTTCAAATAATTTAGCATAACGTAGGTCTCAAAAATTGTTAGACAGGGAACCAAAAAATTGAAAAAAAACAGTCGATCGAATACAGGACAAATAAAGCTGGTTATGGCAGGGAGCCATGAATACGAACAACAACAAAATCAACAGCAGAGGGGAGACAAAAAAAAATGCACACACACACACGAAATGATAAATAGATTCCCCGTTAATGATATTGCATGAAATACAGGTCTCTATTCTAGCAACGTAGGGTGGGTTGACACAGATGGCATTGAATTACCACAACTCAATTTTCCTCTCAAACCCTTTCTCTCTTTCTTCCCAGTACCCGCCTTTGTACCTCCAAATCTTCGGCTCTTCCCCATATGGGTCCTTTGTTTCCTCGAACCACTGAGGCACCCACGCTCGGCCCTCCGACTCCAGCAGCTTTCGATATTCGCGCTGCCGCTGTTCCACGCGCTGCTTCTCCGCATCCGCCTGCTGCACCTTACCCTCTTCGAAAAGGCGCTGGTCCGGGCGCAAGCGAGTGTCCGTGTTGGGGAGCTTTCCCTCTAGGTCAGGGGTGATCTCGTTCAGCTCAATGGCGAACCGCGTGAAGCCATAGTACCGCTCGTGGTCAGGAAGGGGGGGGTGTGCGCGCCACATCACCTGTAGTTTGTCCGAGCCCACCTCGAGGGCCAGGGCTTCGTTCCACTTCCCCTTGATTTGACGCCACACGCGCCCCTCCCGAGTATACAGCGTCGCGCACACCTCGTTCCGACGCCCGCCCCAGAAATCCGACTCTTTGTAGGTGATGTCTGCATATTCGCCCGTGGTGTGGTTGGTGACCCGCACTTCTCCCGTGTGCTCGAGATAGCGGGTGCCTGCGAGCATGTTGCGGGTCCAAGTCGAAGGCTTGGTGTAGGTGAAGTGATCGCCATGCCGCGAGAGGAGCACGTGCACACATCCGCTGGGAACGAGCTCCATGGATTTCCCCCAGAATTTGGTCTTCATCTTCGAGTCTTGGTAGAAGGTGAAATTCGGAGACTCCGCATGACACTAGAGGGAGGAAGGGAGGGAGGGAGGGGGGGTGGAATGGAAAAAGAAACAAAAGAGAAGAGGTGAGAAAACGTTCAAGACGATGGTGGCGGCGCGGAGGACGAGTTCACGCCAAGAGCAGTGGGTTATACTCACAGCCATAATGGGGGGGTGGTGGCTCACTTTCTCGGCAATGAATTTGAAGCCCTTGTCCTTCCGTACACACTCATAGGTTTCGCCGTGGAGAGGGTTGAATGGCTTTCTGCCGGCACGGAACTGCGTGCTCGCGTATCCGGACACCGAAAACGCCGTCACATAGGCGAGGCGCATCATTGAATCGTCCTCCGAGGTGGCGCGGTCGAGCAGCTCGCTGTATTCTAGCTCCTCGCACAGGCGCTGCAGCAAGTTGAGGGGTTCGTTGAGCGAGACCGGCATCGCGATGGTGGACAAATCTTTGCCCACGTTCTTGCGCAGGATTGAGAGGAGGGATATGTCGTCACCACACACGGGGTGGGGAAGGTGTTTTCGGCGTGGGATAACGGCCTCCTGCTCCATCACCTCGGAGATGGTTTTGGCGGTGGAGGTGGAGGAGGCGGACAGGGACTCCTCCTTGCGCGGGGCCACAGCCTCCTCTGCGGAAATTTCGGCCAGCAGTTCGCGGTCGGGCGACTTGGGTATCTCGATCCCGATTTCATGCCACTCTCCCTCGTCCTCTTCCGCGACATGGATATCCTCGTCCGCGTCGAAGAAGAGCTCGGAGCTCTGCAGCGAGCTGACCGAGGAGGCATAGATGGACGGGCTTGTCATTCCCCGAACGCGTTGGTCGAGCGAGGCGGGAGAACCTGGGCGCTCTTTCCGTTGCTGTAGTTGCTGCTGCTGCTGGTGCTGTTGCTGTTGCTGATGGATGCGATTCATTTCGGCCTTCATAAGCTCGAACGCACGCTCTTTTTCTTGGTGGAGCTTGGAAAAGGCGTTTTCAAGTTGACCAAGGATGGTCAGGGCCTTGCTGTTGTTGCTGGCAAGCGCGGCGGACTCATTCGACCCGCTTCGGTTGCGTGAAAAATGTTCGAACATGGCCCTGCTGTTGTTCACCGAGCGAGAGCGGGAGGAGGGGTCCAATAGCGGCGGCTGCATGGCCGATTTCAGCGACGAGAGCAGCTCTTTGACGGTGAGAAAGCCCTGGCTCAAGGTATCCATGGATGCGTGGACGCTCTGTGGCCCGGCCCCAGAGGAGGCAGAAGCCACCGCCTCCAGGGACGAGAGACGCATGGTGGTGGCCGCGCTGACCGGGGTGTTGCGCTTGTGCGAGCGGATTGCGTCCACCCACTTGTCGTAGTCGGCGCGGGAGAGAGGCTTCAGGTGGTAGGTCGCCGTTCCTCCATCGATGTGGATGACGCTCTGTTGCGGGGACACGGACACAATACACTGCATCAGCTGTAGCGACCCGCGCACAACGCTGTGCGGGTGCAGGCGGTAGGAGAGGGTTCCGCGGTCGAGCTCAACCCATCGCTTAGCCCATCCTTGCATCTTCTTTCGCTTTTTCTTAAGCACCCATCCGGAAAGCTCCGGCTGATGCTGGGTCTCCTCGAGGGTTCCTGTGGGGCAGCAAGAAAGAGAGTTAGTGGGGGCTTTGGCTCATCCCCAGGGAGCATGAGCGGCATCAGCTCAATGACGACTCACCATCGGCCAAAGATGTGAAGAATGTCAGGCGCTTGGGGGTTGTCAGCGAGTAGGTGTTGTCAAAGCACAGGACATAGGTGCCCTCTTCCCTGGCGATGTACTGGCCCTTGATGGTGTTCGAGGCCGAGTTGTAGTGCTGGACCGGCAGCACTTCGATGAGATCGGCCTGCGCCAATTTCTCTGCCGCAGAGCTCATCTTCTTGGGGCCCATTCCCGCGGTCGTTGTGGTTGAGGTGAGGATGGAGCCATCGTCATCCTCGGAGTCGCCGGCCAGATGGGTCGATGCACTGTCCACGCGATGGGTCTGAGGGCCACAGCCTCCATTGGCCCGGTCGAGGGGCTTTGCGCATTTGTAGAGGCCAAAGGAGATGTTCTTGTTCTTGGTGGAGAACCACCAGAGGAGCGTTTGGTTTTTCTGCGAGACGCGCACAAAGTGCTGGTAGATGTCCCGGGGCTGCACCTCAACTTCTTGCATCGGGGATGGGAGGGGGGCGAGACGCTCACACGAGAAGCGCAGAGCAGTGTGGGGGAAAACAAGGAAGGCGCTTCCAATTTGATGGGCCCTAAAATCCGCATTCTATTCTCGCCACTTTTCACACGTGCTTTTGTAGCAGAGGTTCTCATTTCAACCGGATTCCCCACCTTTTGGTCGTCACGAGCAGCCAAAACCCAGCCTTTGGGAGCAGCCTCTCGCAGGCATTAAATTAAACTATGGAATACATATCTCAGGGCGTAATTACAAAGCGGTAGAGAAAAAGCAAATACAAAATACAACAAAAAAGCTCGGGAAGAAATAGCGGGGCCGTCCAAGGGAGGGGACGGACGCTCGCCCCACGCATCTTCCACGGTCACTCGGAACAGGCTCTCTCGAGAATGGCTTGCCGCGGCGGTATCCATCTCGCCTTGTTCATTCGCGTTCTTTTCATCTTCTCCACCTCCAGATCGTGATTCAGCATCTCCAAGAGGTCCTTTTCGTCGGGTATCATATGAGTTCGATCAAGAGGGGGTATTTGGTAAGCCTGGGGGTACTGGACTAGGGGATGGAGGCGGAGCGAGATTTGGAGACTGGCGCGCATGAAATTGGAGTGGAGTAGACAAAACCGCCGATTGGTCACGCCGCCGCCGACAAACTGCGCCATGTCGAGCTCCACCTGCCCGAGCACGGTGTCGGCGCCATCGGAGAGCTGATGGACGCTGAGCACGAGATGGCTTGGCCCCAGCATGCCTAGGACATCGTCGAGGGGAATTCGCACACGATGCTTGACGGTGGAGTTCCAGAGGGCTCGGTACTGAGCCAGGGGGACGCTCTCGGTGCGGCCGTGGAAGAACAGCGAATGGTAGCGAATTTGGAAGAGGCCCTTGGCGAGCGGAAGTTTGTCAAGGGAAACAACGGTTAGCGAGGCGGTACAGGGGAGCGATTTGCCCTGCCGTAGTTTGATTCTGTTGAGAATGTCGGGAAGAGGCGCCATGCTGGATGATAGAAAGAGGATGCGGGAAAGAGGGGCCGCTGGGGATGGCAGAATATACACGCGGCGAAAACAGGGTTTATTTTGCTCCCCCACCTTTCAAAAATATTGGGGGAGCAGCGGATTCATGCATTGCGTTGAAATAGGCTTCGTGTGGGCCAAAAAGAAAGTCTAAAAGAATTCTCGATGTGGCTATCCGCCGGATTTCCCCCGAGTATCCCAGTCGAGCTTTGACGGCCGAAATGTCAACCGAAGCCTAAAGTGTAAACAGAAGGGACTGAGCGGAAAAGCAGAAGAACAAGCGCTCCTTCCATTTTACACACCAATAGGCCGGATCCCAAGCGAAAAGCCCTCCCTGCCAATAGTCTGCCCACGCCGTCGGAATCATTGGTAGCCACAAAGGGAGGGGAAGGACGGGGGAAGCAAAGGAATTGGCATGCCGGAACGTGAATGGTTCCATCCGGGTCTTATATTTGGAAGGAAAGGAAAAGGAACCGGCACACCTCACCGGCGGGGTCTCAAGGAGTTCGAACCGGATCTGGGGAGCCGTATAAAGAGCTGGCCGAAATGCTGTCACGCCCGGTGCTTTGGACCCTCAATAACCCACAAACAACAGCCATAGTCCCCCTCTCCTCCATCGAATCCCCTCCCTCTTCCCCTCCGTGCTTCTTGCCTCGCCTTCCTCCTTCCTCTCCCCTCGAGACAGCATGTACACCTTCTTGTTTGTGGTTGGACTGGTCGTGTCCATCGCCGATGCCTTTGGGATTGGGGCCAACGATGTCGCTAACTCCTTCTCCACCTCGGTCGGCTCTCGATCCATCACTCTTGCGCAGGCGTGCGTCATTGCCCTCTTCACCGAGTTCACCGGTGCGGTGCTGCTAGGCGCCGGGGTAGCCGACACTATCAAGGGCAACATTATCAAGTATACCGACTACACGGACGAGCCCGGCATTCTCATGCTGGGCATGGTGACGAGTATGATTGGGTCCTCGTCATGGGTCCTGATTGCCTCCAACTTCGGGTGGCCCGTCTCAACCACGCATACCATTGTTGGAGCCATTATCGGCTTTGGCATTGCCGCGCGCGGCCCCTCCTCCGTCGACTGGTCCTACAGTGGCCTCGGCAAGATCATCTCGTCGTGGTTCATCTCACCTGTCGCGGCCGGGATTGTGGCCGCCCTGATCTTCGGCCTGACTCGGTTCTTCGTGCTGCGTCACTCCGATTCTCTGCGCCGCGGCCTTATTGCCATCCCCATCTACTTTGGAATCACCATGGCCATCAACATCTTCTACATCATCTTCAACGGTGCGCCCGGGCTCAAGCTCGACCAGAAGCCCATCGAGATGGTGGTGGGCATCACGGTCGGAATTGCCCTGCTGGTCTCCCTGTTCGGCTGGTTCTTCTACTCCCATTGGCTTCGGCGCCGCCTCGTCTACAACGAGCAGACGCGATGGTACCACATTTTCGTGTCGCCCTTCCTCGGCCCGTTGCCCAAGGTCCCCGAGGGTCAAGAGGCCGTCGATTTGCAGCAGAGCCACCGCACCCCGGCCATCGAGGATGACGGGGAGAAGTCCTCGGCCAAGGCGGGGCCCGAGGAATCCGACATGCCCCTGCCCGCCACCGCGCGGCCCGCGAAGAAGACGATGATGACCACGTTGGTCGGATATGCCTTGAGCGGGGTGCGGCAGAACGTCGCCGACCACAACGCCCACCTCCACAAGGAGATGCACGAGGGCGCGGTCAAGTTCGATGACAAGACCGAATACCTCTACTCTTTCCTCCAGGTGCTCACGGCGGCCTTTGCCTCGTTTGCCCACGGCTCCAACGACGTCGCCAACGCCATCGGCCCGATGAGCACGGTCTACTTCATCTGGTCCAACAATGTGGTTCCCGATGCCAAGGTGTCGGTCCCCCTCTGGATCCTGGTGATGGGCGGCGCGGCCATCGATCTCGGGCTGATCACCATGGGCTACAAGGTGATGCGGTCCCTCGGCAACAATCTGACCTACCACTCGCCCTCCCGAGGGTTCTCGATGGAGCTGGGCACCTCGCTCACCGTGCTGACTTTCTCCAAGCTCTCTCTCCCGGTCTCCACCACCCACTGCATCACCGGGGCCACCACCGCGGTGGGGCTCATGAATGGGCAGGGGTGGCGGTCGCTCAACTGGAAAATGCTGGGGTGGTGCTTCGGCTCCTGGCTGCTCACCCTTCCGATTGCCGGCGCGGTGTCCGGACTGATCTTTGCATTTGTGGCCAACTCGCCCAAGCTCCTGAGCGCTAGCCCTTAGATTCCTTGTATAGTCAGCATTTCATCTTATTCCCATGGCCTCTGCCTTGACCATGCACATGTGTATACTCCTTCTCCTACATGTTTATTCTGCTCTGCTTATTTATTTATTTATTTACTTATTTATTTACTTTTTTACCCCGTTATTCTTTTATATCTTTTATGTCTTGCCTTTTTTTTTCCCCTGTTTTCCTGCCCTCGCTTCATACTTTCTTCTGATCAGCTCCACTCACCAAAATAGACTGTTTTTTCCACCCTCGTCCCATAAACCATGCTCTTCTTACTCAGCGTTGGCTCTCCTCCTGGTTTGTGGGCTAGATTCTTCCTCTCCCTCTCCCTCTCTCTTGGCCCTTCTCCACCACAAGCTACCCTTGTTTGGAAGCGGTAGGAGGTTACTGAATTCCACCTTATGTTTAAGGAGGATATGCATGGGGTTCAAGAGTGGGCTTAGTGGGAAGAATTGAGGCGGGGGGGAGAAAGCCATTGGGTTGAACAGAATGGCTTGAGCGGTTTAATTAAAGTAGCCCTTGCGAAATGATTCTTTTATAGACATGGCGGGGCTGAGGACACCCACGCATCATTCTTGGCCGAGAATAAGGAGAGGCTGCCCTCGGCTAGCTAACGAATGAAACATGTTCTGGGAGGTAGGACGATGTCCTGCGCTTACGACTGCATCTTTATGCTGGCTCCAACCTCTCATCAGGTCGATCTATAGCTTAATTAAGCTTCCCAAACACGGTTAGCCAGTAGGAGCTCTGTTGAGGGCAGCTGCGCGGCCCCCACATGCTCGACGTCGCAGACCGCCGTCACCGCCGTCCTCTGGGCTCCAGGCCGAACCACGGCAAGGGCAGAGCCGCCCGCCTTGGTGCGCCTCCCTCAAACCCCCTGTCTTGCTACCTGCGGCCACTGGACGGCGCTTGGCAGAGGAAGAGAGGCTCGATTAAAAAAAGTTACCGGCCCAATGGCGGTTGAATGAAATGATTGATTTACGGTGTCTCAAGCCACGCTGACACAAAATCGATCGCCCGGCCAGTGGGGGCGCGATCTGACAAGTGTGGAGAGATGGCCTCGAAACATGATATATATAGAGGGAACGTAAGGAAGCGCGAGTGTGCAGGAAAATAAAAAGCAATAATAAAGCGCAATAACGACCCATTTAAAGCAGGTCAGCCGATAGGAGAGTCTTCAAGTGCCCCCCATATATACGCTAATCCTAGATTGCCTTGGATCAGGTTGAATTAGGTCGCGATTCTCATTCACAATCCGAATACACCAGCACATATTTGAGGTGAGTGGGGCTGCGACGGTGAGAGAGAGAGAAAGAGAGGCGTGGTCCCTCATGGCAAGCTCCCCCATTAACCTTTGGTATTCTCCTTGTAACCTCTAGTTTTTCGCCATGTCTGAAATCGACGAGGATAAAATCAGGGCCAAGGCCGATTCTGGGTCTGACGATGGCATGCAAGCCGAGAAGCTGGGTGTCTCGACAACAGAGCAGGCGGGCGCAGGTAATCTCTCGCGAAGCCAACGCATTTTAAGGCGCCTCTTTTCCCGCAAAAGCATGGAGCGCCTGCGTGAGGATGCCGGCGAGCATACGAATGTGCTGCGGAGGGACTTGAGTGCATTCGACTTGACATTCGTGGGGATCGGTGCCATTATTGGGACGGGTATCTTCGTGTTGAGCGGTTAGTACTAGAGCACTGGCGAAAGTGCATTCGTGGCTCAGTGAAGCAAGGCAACTCCCATATTAACTCTACTCTTTCATTATCGCAATAGGGGTTGCGGCGGCTGCCAATGCAGGGCCAGCCATCATCGTAAGATTTTGTTTCTGGCCTCCCCTCCCCTTGGGATAGGTTGCCGGTGCGCCGTGTTCCTGACCCTATTAATCCGCTTCTTCAGGTCTCGTTTGTGATTGCCGCGGTGGCCTCAGGGCTTGCCGCCATGAGTTACTCAGAGCTGGCTTCGATGATCCCTGTTGCCGGCAGCGCGTATACCTATAGCTATGCGACGCTTGGGGAGTTCATCGCGTGGATCATAGGGTGGGATTTGATGGTGGAGTATTTGTTTGGAGCAGCGGCGGTCTCGGTCGGATGGTCCCACTACTTCGTTTCCTTTTTGCAGGTGTGCGGGGCTCAGGTGAGTCGGCTACTCAACCCTTCCCTCTGCCTCGAGCGGCACCGAAATCTCATTCTCTCTTCTTCCCCGATGCTCTCCATGTTTGAAAGGTGGATGAGAGGTTCACCAGCCCCCCCGTCATCTGGGACGAGGCCAACTTAGCGTTTCGCGTGTCCGGAGCCTATCTCAACCTCCCCGGGATATTGGTTGTTTTCGGCCTCACCGTCATTTTAATGCTCGGAATTCGTGAGAGCAAGTTCACGAACAACATTATTGTCGCCATCAAAGTGTTTGTCGTGGTTTTGTTTATCCTTGCCGCAGCCAAGTTCGTGGACACCAGCAACCTCCAGCCATTCGTCCCCGAAAATAAAGGTGACGACTGGAGGCATTTCGGTAACTTACAATCTTTTGCGCTTTTGCCGCAACCCCTCTGTGGGCCATAGATAGATTCACCTTTGACCCTTCGAATAGGTGTCTCCGGTATATTTGCGGGGGCCCAGACCGTCTTCTTCGCATACATCGGGTTCGATGCAGTGACGACGGCTGCCCAGGAAGCGAAGCGGGTAAGCACCCTAGGCCCAAGTAGTTTTAGAGGTTTTTTTTTTTTTAATTCCCACTCTATGTGCTGCAGCCCCAACGCGATCTTCCCATCGGTATCATTCTTTCCCTGGTGATATGTACGGTGCTCTACATCGTGACCGCCTTCGTCATGAACGGCGTGGTCCCCTACTACAAATACCTTGACGATCCGTCCCCCATCGCCACTGCCACGCGGGCAACCGGCATGACGTGGCTCACCATTATTGTCTCTTTGGGTGCCATCTTTGGTCTAACCTCCGTGATGCTCATCATGCTGCTTGGGCAGACCCGTGTTTTTTATGCCATGGCGCACGATGGGCTCCTCCCATCCCCCTTCGCCCGTGTTCACCCCAAATTCCGCACCCCGTGGCTCCCAACCATCGTGTGCGGAGTGGTGTCTGCTCTGCTTGGCGGCTTTCTGCCAGTCACGCTGCTGAGTAACATGACCTCGGTGGGGACCCTGCTTGCGGTAATCTATCGAGCACTCTCGGGTTGATTTTGATATCTCTTTCACTCATCCTGCCATCTGCGGACACATAGTTCCTCCTCGTCCATATAGGTATCATCATCCTTCGATTTACCTGTCCGGATGTTCCTCGTGCATTCAAAATTCCCGGCGCTTACGGCATCTGGATGCTCTTCCCCATCCTGGGGGTGGCAGTCTCGCTGGTGCTGATAGTGATTGCGGATCGTGCTACGGTAATGAGACTGTGGATAGACACATAACTGGCTTCTTATCTGACCCATGGGCCTTTACTATTTACTTTGTTAGCTCTATCGTGTTGCGATTTGGCTCGGCATCGGTGTGATTGTGTACGGATTTTATGGATATCACCACAGTCGCATCCATAACCCTGAGCATGATCAAAAATTGCACGACATCGACTCGCAGGTCCGTCCTGCTCTCTGAACTAGGTCGGAAAAAAAAAAGCCGGATTCCATTGCTCCTACAGTGCCATTACCTACTAGCTCAAAGCGTCTGCTCTCCCTTCTTATATATGGTTTAAATTATCACGCAGTTACTATAAATTGGCCTAATATTGGTAGATATTGTAACTTAATTTTTCTGTCATTGTTTTTCCTGTTTTGGCAATCGTCTTGGGTACGAGGTGGTAAGGAATAGAGATCATTCTACTGGAGACTTCGATTCGAAAGGCGTTCAAAGTTGCGATTTGCTTGCTGTCTAGGATAATGGTGCAATAAACAGTGCTCTTTTTGTAACAGGGTCTGGGCGAGTTAAGCAAAACCTCACTAACAGTTCTCAACCCAAATCTTGAAGCCGCTCTAGCTTCTTCTTGCACAACGAGCCTCCAGTCCAGATCCTGGTCCGTGAAATAAAGCGGCCAAGGGAACGCATTCCAAGACATTTCCATGGGAATGGAAGCTTATTCCTGTAAATGCCTTGTTACGCAGTTGTTGCAGCTCGTAAATCAAGGCGCGTACAAGCGTGTATTGTATTATGAATTATCGTTGAATATCGGAGGGAATTCGGTGGCAAATGTGGCTGATCTCCATGGGCGTTAAAGACATTTCAAATTGAGAGCATGCTTCGTTTTAGCCTCATATTCAACTGCGTTTCCGATGAACATTATCCGTTTGGCCTGGAAGTGTTCTCCCCTCTTCCTACAAGAAAAACCATCCCCCATCTATTTTGATCCTTTTCCTCTTTCCGTCTTTGTTCAATCTAGCTAAGCTTCACCCCATTCAGCAAGATATTCAATGGCAAAGGTGGGCGATGACGGGGTTCGTATTATTTTTAGGCAAAACAAAGAAATAAATGAAAGTCTTACCGCCTAATGCTGCTGCCTTATCATCTTAGGGCACTCTACCTGATCAGCTTGTTGCCAAAGATGAAGCTACATCCCAGCCAAACAGTGGCTCCTTCGGCGATCCTCACGACAATGACCTACCTGTGAATAAAGAAGGTAGCCTTAACCCTCGTCCTCTGTCGTCGCGTTTTTACACTCATCCTTATAATCAGAAAAGGTAATCTTCTACGACATGGTATCCCTAGGCCTTGTGATTACTTAGCCAATCTCTTACATAGACCATCCCATGAAAACTCTGTCACATTTTCCGAGCAGCCTAGAAGTGAAGCAAGCTCTATGTCCGGTTCACGCATAATGCGTAGACGCCAATCAGGGGATAGCTTTCATACTGCTCTCACGGATCTCTCTGTATATATGACACCGGATGAAGAGCCGGATGAATTCTTCGTTCCCAATTACGCGGAAACTTATTTTCCACGCGCTATCTCGGTGCGCTCACATTCATATGCTTCTTCACCTGCTTTAAGGGGGAGCTCGAGAGGAGTACGGCCCGTGCGGCTCAATGAGAAGCGGAATAATACTAGCGACTCGCCTGGTCGATCGAGTAGCATCACTCCTCGATCCGTGAAATCCTGCTACCCATCTCTGTCGCTTACCCCAATGGAATCGTCATCTCCCCCAAATGGGTCCGTTTCTTCGGAACCGGAGAGAGAAGATCATCCGGAAACAGCCCCCTCTTCGCATGAAGAGTCTAGTAGCGCAAAGCAAGAGCCAAAGGGAGAAGTGTTTTCTCAAAACGACTTTTCTGAAGAGACTTCTCCAGACAATCCCGTCGTACCCCTTCTGGTGCCCTTTCCGCTAGCACTAAATATTACGGGGGAGCATGCTGTTATCAGACGAGAGTTTTTGCTATGTCGTATTGAGTGGTCTGAGATGGCTGGTGTGCCAAGCTTCTACAATAAACGAGACGCAAAAAGACAGCAGCGGCGGTCGCAGGGATGGAGGGAATATGATGTGGTTCTTCACCCGAAAAATCTAATCCTATACAAGAGACAGGTAACGGTTTGGTTGTCCACCATTGTCGGCCGACTCATCCACCTTTCTAACGCTGTTCTCATCCTTTGCCGGTGTCTAGACGAGGGTGAAATACCAAATCTCATTAACAAATCCAGCTCCTCGGCTGTCTCTTTTTTCCCCGCTCGACAAATCGATCAAGCTTGTGCTGGACGAGGAGGGGTTCGAAAAGATATTTGTCCTTAAAGCCCAAACCCAATCTCAGAACCGTGATTGGTACCTGGCCTTGCATCGGCTTCTCCCTCCGACACAGCGGCCCTCTCTACCCGAGTGCCTTGACGTGGCGGTTCCAGAGCTGGATGTCCATGTCCGAATTCCACTTCATCTCAACCATGAGATCCAGCAGGGGACTGCGAACATGACGGCACGTGCCGTCATTTCCTGCATTTGGCAAGTTCTAAAACGAGAAATAGTGTGGTCAGAGGTGCTGGCCCGGTGGCGTTTCAAGGATTTATCTTTGTGTTGGAAACGGTGCGGCCGGTTGGAGTGGATTGGATGGGACCTGAGCGTGGATGGCATGGGGCGTGGAGATTTCGTGCTGGGCCCGGAAATCTACGAAAGGACGCACCAACTTGAAATGCGACTCCGGACTCACTATCCCAGTTGGGTTGATACTCCCCAGCTGGAGGGCAGCGCTGGGGATGAGGCCGGCCGAATCAACGAGCCACCTGCTATTGAGGGATTTCTGACCCGGCAGACCACTCGATTGGGAAAGAAGGTCAAGAAACTCAAAAGGCACTACTTCATGACCAGCGAGCACCTTCTATTCTTTCTCCCCATGTCAAAGGCGGTGCTTCCAGGAAAACCCGACTCCAGCAGCACAAACATTAGCATTAAAATGGAGACTACCGTGCATACCATAGAACCGCACCAGGAGGCTTCCTTGCAGAATGGGCGGGCGTATTTCTTGCAAGAGCAGGTGGAGCGAAGAGCTAGCCTTTTGTCGGAGAGTGTAGGAGTGGTTGATCTGCTGCAGGTGGAGAGCGTGAGAATGGGCATGGAGAACAATGCGGCGAAACGGAGGGGGAAAGCGCACGGAAATAAAAGCAAAAATGCACCCAATCTACAGCCCAAAGTCACGCAAGGTGAAGGGAGTAGTCAAGCGCAGGCAGACAATGCTTCTCGCGAGCCTAGCTTAAAGGACGCACCACCTAGGGAGGAGAGCCCTGTCTTTTCGCTTCATTTTAACAATGGCTCCTCAATGCAGCTGCGAGAATCCTCCAAAGCTATGGCGGAAGAGTGGGTCAGCCGTCTGAACGACCTCGTCTTGTATTGGCGTAAGCGCCGACAAATGGATATTACTGCACGCGCGCGATTGCAGCGGCTAAACCAAGCTCGCCAATTTGCGAACAGAGAGGGAGAGGCTGGTTGTGCAAAGGACTATGAGAATGAAGAAGGTGAGCGCGATGTTCAAGAAGATGAAGAATGGAGTCATAACCGCTCCATAAGTGATCCGGAAATATGGCACTGGTGTGTCATCGATGGATGCCGCTCATTGACCGTAAGTTTTCCATGCCCAGGAAATGGTCTCCATCCCCTTTTGCTTACTCTTTTCTTTCTCCTGGCGATTCTACTTGCCCTTCCGCTAGAAATTTGGCATTCTCTATCTCAAGTTCAAGCCACGCGCCACCTACCAGCGTCGCCTCGTGGTCCTCACCCCCCGGGGATTCCTTACCACCTTTGGGATCTACGCCCGCAATTACTTTGGCCGCGCTCTGCCTACCACTTTTCATGATCGCCGTGAAACGATCCCTCTTGCCGGCAGCCATGTGTACACGGGCCACTTTGCGCAAGAGGATGATCCCGCCGCAAATGCTGGCAAATTCCTGCCTCGCATTTTCGCCGATGGGGTTATCTCGCTTGATGACGAGGAGAAGTGCATGTTTTGTATTGCTCTACTTCCAGCAGTTTCGCGTTTCTCCGCGCTCATTCCATTCCTTCAGTTCGGAGAGAAGAAAAGTGGGCCTACCACCTTCTCCAGCGAGAGAAGCAAACACAAGAGTACAAGGCTAAAAGGGCGGATCTATTTTAAGGCACGATCCCAGTTAGAGCGTGACGAGTGGGTTGTTGCCATTTCGTCCGTGATAGAGCGAATAGCAAGGTGGGAGGGAAAGCTCGAACGCGAATGGCAGCAGCAGCGGCGGCAGCCTTGATCTCCCCTGCACAAGAGAGTGGCTGTTCCACTATCCACATCGTTGTCGTCGATTCTTTAGCTCCTGCAGTTTCCAGATTGGCGTTTTCCTGTGCCTCCACGTTGACGATATCAACTCTATGTCATTGAAATTGGTGCAGCCTGTTTCCTCGGAGCGCAGTATAGATGTATAGAGTGCCTATGGCCGTATATCCATAGTCAGCGACCGAGACCCTATAAGTGGTTAGAGAGAGCATGTTCTAACATTCCATGATGGATTTCTACATTGAGGCAAAACGTCTTGATGATTTCTTTTTGTGCATTTCAGAAGGTTTACCCTGTATAACCGAGGGGATAATATCATTATGTAACAATTCAATATCGTGGGAACATGAATGCAGACCAACTTGAGATGTCTTTTTTATCATAACTTTTAATAAGATTAATGCATCCATCGAGATTGGAGTAGAGCCGATCAGCAGAGCTAACATTATGCCCGGGTGCTCCGCCTCGATCCGCCTTGGCCCATGAAAATCTTCGATTCAACCGTGCCAAGTGCCATCAGTTTATTACCGTGTAAAAAAGTTTGCTTCTAATGAGACAATTTATTGAATATGTATGCAGACAATCTAAGAATAAAATAAAAAAAAGGACCGCTCTAATACTGGGCCGCCATCTGCTGGCATGATTTTAGAGCATCCAAATAATATTGACAGACAGACATATCGTTGTTGGTTGCCTCAAGACATTTTGTGAAGGCTTTAGCATCGGCTTCACAGGCAGCCCCTTGCTGCCGAGCTTGCGGGGGCTCTTGGTATTGCCACTGTGCTGGCTCATATTGCTGCTGGTATGCCGGCTGCTGCGGTTGCTGTTGTTGAGGCTGGGATTGCTGCTCCTGCCCGCTGCCGCTGAACATGGAGGTGATCCCGTGGCCAATGGTGTGGCCCACAGTAGATCCAACGGCAACCCCTGCAGCGGTGGAGGCCATTTGAGCAAAGAGTCCGGGTTGGCGTTGCTGAGGTTGAGCAACGGACGGGACCGAGGCTGGAGGGGGATGCATCATCCCAGTTTGCTGCGGTGGGGCAGACTGGTATTGAGGTGGAGGGGCCTGGCGCATCGTTGAGGCACTGCGAGTTTGTTGACGGGGAGCAGCAGATCGGCGTTGGCGTGGCATGGTGAAAATCAAGATATAATTCGAATAAAGATCAGAACAACAAAAAAAAAAGAGCGGATATATAAAAAAAATTACAAGTTCCGAAATGATAAAACAGTAGGGAAAGGCTCGGCACGGAAGAAGTGTTGAGAACGACAAGTGGCGCAGGTGAATTTCTTTAATCATCCTCGTTTTTTCGTGTTCTATGCAAATTCACCAGTTAGTCAATGGTTTATGAGGAGGGATACGGAGGCTGATCTCACGCTTTTTATTCACGCACATACATTAATTCTGCAATAATAATGAATGTTACTTCGGTGTTCGATCAAAAAACGAAACAGGCGACTTTGGAGGTGATTTCAAAGCAGGATGCCGAGAGCACTGGGGCGTCGAATGTGCGCCGTTTTTTCGCGGACAAAGATTGGAAATTTTATACAGCCGTTGCATTGGCTGTGGTAGTAGCGGGTACTGGGATCTGGTATTTGGCTTCCCCCTCTTCGGCCTCTGAGAACCAGGCTGGAAAAAAGAAGAGCCGCAAGAAGAAGACACCGTCTTCGGGCGACAAGGAACCCGGGGAGAAGAGAACGCCGGGAGAAGGTAAGATTAGTGAAAGAAGTATAGGTTCATGCCGTAGTTTTAAAAAGTTTTACCCGGGTAGAGGAACAAGATATTTTAACTCTACCTAAAGAACAGATTACAAAGCTCTCTGAAAAGGTAATCCATATAACCAACCGTCCTCTGCATCCACCCAATTTACAACGCCTTGAACTAACGCTGCCCCTCCTATTAGGAGCGAAAAACCGCTGCGCAAACTTTGAAAACGCGTGGCAATGCCAAGTTCGGCGCGAAGCAGTATAGTGAAGCGATTACGTTCTATTCCAAGGCTATCGAGTTCCACCCTGATCCAGTTTATTATGGCAATCGCGCCGCTTGCTATGCAAATTTGGAGGAGCATGACAACGTGATCGCAGACTGTAATGAAGCACTGCGCATGGATCCAAGCTATGTAAAGGCTCTCAACCGCAGAGCACAGGCGTATGAGAAATCGGGGCAGAGCGAGAAGGCTCTTCATGGTATTGGATGCCTCCTTTAGAAGGATGTCTAGATCTCTGTATGATAATATCCCGGCCTCTTTTTGATTAGATTTCACCGCAGCTTGCATCCTTGATGGATTTAAGAATCAGACGGCGTCGACCTCCATGGAACGTATGCTAAAACAGGTTGTTGAAGAAAAGACCAAGGCGATCATGGCGGTAAGTGGTTATTATACATGTTCTCTTATCGGTTAATATCTGATCCCATTACCTATTAAGACGAAGAAACCGCGGCTTCCTTCTAAAACATTTATATCCACCTATTTTGACTCCTTTCGGAAAGGTTAGTCATTCAAAACTTGACAACGGCCCTCGCCTTTGTATTATGTCTCATCACCCATTTTGCCCCATACTGCTAGAGCCGGACGAAGAAGCTGAAGAGCCCGCAGACAAAGAAAGCGGTGATGCGTATTATTACCGAGCGAAATCGCTTTTGCGAGAGAAGAAATACGAGCAGTCAATGGAGGCATGCATGAAGGCCGTTGAGCTTGGATGTAGTAGAATGGTTAATGCTATGCAGCTGAAGGCCACTTTCTTGAT
This sequence comes from Calcarisporiella thermophila, assembly GCF_041956535.1. Taxonomy (NCBI): domain Eukaryota; kingdom Fungi; phylum Calcarisporiellomycota; class Calcarisporiellomycetes; order Calcarisporiellales; family Calcarisporiellaceae; genus Calcarisporiella; species Calcarisporiella thermophila. The sequence goes on from NW_027192234.1 coordinate 31,452, forward strand.
GCTCAAAGGAGATGTAAAGGGTGCACTAGAAACTCTTAGGGAGACAGTGAAGCTCGACCCAACATACACTAAAAGTTACATCCAAATGGCAAGCATATACATGGAACAATGTAGGCCATGATACCTTCAATAGGCCCCCTCACAATCTCTATGCTAACATCTCTGTTTCCTTCAATTCTAGCCGACCCTGTTAGCGCATTCCAACAGCTTGATGAGGCGTTCAAGATTAACCCCAATGATCCTGACGTTCATTTCCACCGGTAATAGACTTGTTACAGCTTTACTTTTAGCCTGACAGAAATAAGCTTGGACATGCCCCCTTCTAACGCAACATTGATTCTCATGTTTTACCAATAGGGGCCAACAGCACTTTATTGCCGGAGATCTCACTGCTGCTGCCGACGCCTACTCTAAAAGCATTGAGCTCCATAACGATTTCCCTTATGCGCACATTCAATTCGCTGTGGCACAGTATAAGCTCGGCAATGTGGAAAAGGCTTTGTCACTGTTTGAAAAGATGAAGAAGCAGTTCCCGGAATCCCTTGAAGTGCATAACTACTACGGAGAATTGCTCTTAGACCAGCAGAATTTCGATGCGGCAATTGAGATGTTCGACAAGGCCCATCAGCTCGACCCCACACACGCTATCCCCTATGTCAACAAAGCACTCCTGGCAGCACAAAGAGATCACAACCTAGCCGAAGCGGAAAAGCTCTGCCGAAAAGCACTTCAAGGTAAATGGTCGCCAGATTTTTTGCATTTATTTCCGTGATCTAACCGCCTCCTCTAAATGCTCCCAGTCGATCCTGATTCTGACGCAGCTCTCGCAACCCTGACCCAAATCCTCCTCCAGCAAGGTAAACAAGCGGAAGCAAACGAGTGCATTGAGCGCTCGATTGAGTTGGCAAGAACAGAGGCGGAGTTGAGCAATGCCATCAGCTATCGAGAGGCGGCACGGGCGCAAGAAACATTCCTTAGAAATTATCCACAGCATGCCGAGCGGTTGGCTGCCTTGAGCTTGCAGCAATAAACGTTTTGCGCTGCTCGCCTTTTCTATTCATAAGTTGGAGATACAAAAGAACCATGTTGAATATCCATTCTTTTTTTTTTTTCCTTGTGGCATAAAAATATAAACGCCTAAATATCTCCTCATAATAAGTTCCATGAAAACCTCGAAATTGGAGGTAGAAATGACAATAATAACTACAATAACTACGGTATATATAGGGGGAGGGATGTGTGCGACTTCATTGAAATAGTCGTTGTAAATGGGATTCAAATATCGTGGCAATAATGGTACACTAGTTTATATTAAAGTATATTTATACAGCATACACGAGTCTAATTAGCATTCTAACAGTTAAGCTTTTACAAAAAGTCCTCGGTTAATATCAAAGCGAACCCAGAGAACAAAAAGAGAAGCAAATAAGGTCACAGCTACAAGGCAAAGGATGTGAGGACACGTTAATATACCCAATCTAGCCTGGATACAAAGGCAACTTACCCCCAGAAAACTCAATTAGTGGTAAATAGGAGGTGCGTCCTGTCATGTCGAAGAGTGCACCTGCAACAGGCATACCGAATAGAGATCCGAAAAAGAGCGAGAAATAAACGACCCCCATGCAGGTTGGGAGATCCTCAGGAGAGACGAGGTCGGCCAATGCCACTGGAAACAGGGAAACAAAACCGCCACCACAAATGCCATAGATCGCGATAAACAGTATCAGGACACCCAGTTGATTAGATAAGGGCCAGATAAGGCTGATCGCCACACCCCCAATAAGCGCGCACAAGAACATAGTATTAAAGCGGCCACTGTAAGGAGACGAAAGTATTTTCTTTTGAATATCCGATATTTTTGTGTAGTTTTCAGTCAAAAATCGGCTTACAGTTTATCTGCTGCATACCCGATCACAATACGGCCTAGACTGTTAATCCCACTCATAACCCCTGGAAGCAGATGAAAATATTGAATAAGATGACATATATCATCACATTTAAGTCAATGGGATGACTACCAGACAATATAGAAGCAACCGAAGGATTGACACCGATACTTTGCGCATAGGCTAAGGTGAAAGCGAAGGAGCGTAACGGAGTGAGAGAGCAGAAGAAGTGCAAAGTACTGCAGAGGGAGATGATATTTATACTTACGAAAGAGCATGAAGAATGGCGGAAGATAACTATTGATAATGGAACTCCAATTAATGAAATGGGATGAATACGAGATATTCGCTCGAGCATTACCCAAAACTGGAGAATAGTCCAAAGCAGAACATTGCACCAATACGAAGAGTTAAGAATTTAAAGCTTAATCCCTTTTTGTCTTGCCGTTTAACTTCTAAACGGGGACGACTCAGTATAGCAGCACTGCCAAGGAAGACTAAGCTGATAATCGCATTGACGCGTAGAGCCCAGCGATATCCCAACATTGCAATGATGTATCTGATTAATGGAGCCAAAACCAGCCCACCTATTCCGCTGCCGCTAATCGCTATCCCCGCTGCCTATGTAGACATAAGGGGGATAAACACATTGCATCTAGTTGAATTGATCTCTTCATGACAATGGGAAATTACCAGACCACGGTATTTCTCAAACCATTGAGTTGGGAGAATAACGGCAGGGAAGAACATGAATGCACTGCCAACGCCGAACATAACCCCTTGAGTGAGGTAAAGTTGCCAAATCTATGTTCATCAACAAAATATTTAGAAAAATATGCAGAGAAGTCAATCTACGCCGCTCAATGCCTACCTGAGTATGGAAACTAGCTAGAATTAGGCCCAGGAAACAAGAGGCAGTTCCAATAACTATACTACGTCTATATCCTATTCGATTAATCATTGGACCTAGGAAGAGTCCCAGAATAAACATGCAAGAGTTTGGTATAGTGCCAATGTACGAGATGGTTTGAGTAGAGATTTGCCCCCGAAATTCTACATTAAGATAATGCTCCTACATTTCGTCCATACGGTGGGTCAGTAGAGACAATAAGGCAAGGGGAACGAGCCGTCTTACCTGATATATTCCCCAGTAATATATATATCCAAAATTATTGAATATGATTAGGAAGCAGCCCAGAACCACTAGCCAGCCTCTAAAAGAGTCAACTGGAGGCGCGCCTCTCTTATCTGCTTGAGATGGCTGGTCTTCTGCCTTCCCTTCCTCCACAACTACGGTTTCTGCTAAGGTGGATGGCTTTTCGTCTTCGGAGACCGGGCTACTCATATTTGCTGTGATCACTCTTCACTGTTTGCGTGAGAGAATATAGGATTTATTTTGAAAATTCTAAAATTGCGCAGTTACATAACACGGGCGCTTTTAAAGGGATTCGAAGAACATAGTTTTGCTCACGAACCTTCGATATAATTGCCGTATTTTTTTTTATTTTCAGACAATTGTACCTCGGTGTAACGGAATATCTCGTGATAAAGTGATGGATGGATTTTACATTTTAATCCAATAAGGATAGATGATAATCTAGCATGATGAGTTATTTAAGTATTAACGCCAATCCAACCAACTAAAGAGTTCATCCTTTTATGTTTTAATAGCCAGCTTATTTCAACGTAAGATCTACTGTTGCTCTCCTATGGCATTGCAGTGGATCGGGAGGATAAAGTATAATCTATATACACACCCACTGAACAACTTAAAAAAATACTGTTAGTAACGCCAAGTCCACGTTGTTAAAGAGTGCATAGTTTGAAAAGACTAGACATACAAAAGAACCTAATTTTTGTCAAATAACTATAAGAATTGGAAATATAAATGGTGTACGCTGACATATTGGAAAAGGATGGCATGGGGGAGTTAGTTGGCTCTAAAGAAAAATAAAAGTTCTCACGATTTACTGGCGTCCGACTAGTTAATGATCATAGAAAATCTTGGTGGTATGTAAGGTTCAATCTTGCGCAACAAACATTACCTTAACTCACAACTTTTTTCACCTCAACACCTCTACCTAAGCTAGGGATATCACAGTTCTATCGTACGTTTCCGACATTAAAACTTGCTTCCTTGATTCCAAATATGTACTGGAGCTCCGAGACAGTGGAGGGACTTTTTAACTTGAAATATTAATATCTACTCAATATCCATCTCATTGAGGCTTATAGTTAGAATTTTAAATTACTAGAAACATCCAAGTTTGAGTTGCAGTTTTAATCCAATAGAATTATAGTTACAAATTTAAACTCTCTATGATACTTTGATATAAGGATTCATAGGCATTTAAAGGAAAGAAAATTGCACATGAGCAAGAATAGAGTACAGTATAAAATTGCATTCAGAAGGTTTATACAATAATAAAATTAGCCACTCTCGTTTTAAAGCAAACTCTAGATAAGTTTCGATTCTATATTGCATGTTATTCCTGACGCGATTTGTCTATCCCTGACTCCCTCAGAGGAAGGGCAATACAATTCACTAACTTTTCTATAATCTGCTCCAGGAATAGAGGTTATCTTTGAGTATGCATCGTCGTTTGTATTGATATTCTTGTTTATTAATATGATATATATATTACTCTAGTGATCGAAAATATGGGCGTTAATTCCATTCAGGTATATAATGAAGCATATACAAATAGAGACTATTTCATAGAGTCAAACTTTTATCAATTTTTGGGGCAATTCAAGTCAGTGGACCATTCTTCACTTCCTACACAATTCCTGCACACAAATAGCCCACTGGGATCCACGTTGTTCTTGATTGTCTTGAGACGAGGATAATTGTCCCCGAAGAAGGCTTGTTGCCAATTAGGTTCGTTCACATCGGCTTCGTTCAAATAACAGCCCGAGTCGGGTGTGATATCTCTGAGCAACTGAGCAGAACGTGTCACATCTTCTGCCGCCGCTTTCTGCTGCTCAACTGTTGCCGTATCATCAAAGGAGGATGCAACGACAATGTGCCAGACGGCTTTCCTCCAAGCAGGGTTTACAGAAGTATCGCTGCCATTATTCCGAATTACAGCACCACCTGCTACCAAATGACCAATAATCGCCTTCTTTTTTGCAAGGTTCAGCAGCGTGTCAACAAATAGTTTCGATTTATCTTCATTCTCGAAGTTCTCCTTGGGGATCAACCTCGAAGCAAGCAATGCATTCTCGCCGACGGGATCAGTGCAAAGATCTTTGGAGGGGTCGCAGTCCTTGCGATGCCATGCATTGAAGGAAGCATAATCAGTCGTTATCCCCATAATAGATAGTCCGGTGCGGTTATTTGCAAAGGTCAACAGAGGTGCAACTGTTGCATTGGCCAGAGAGGAGTTTGCATCGGCATAGAAGTACGTAAGCAGCATTGAATTATTGCTAATAAAGAAATATCCACCCCAGCCAGCCTCTGCAAGCGAAGGATTAATTCGAACGAATTCTTTCAAAAACTCCTGGAATGAGGCAGAGTCTGTTGCGTTGGCGGATAAGATAAGACCTGAGACATTGCTTGGTGCTTTATGAGTTTTGTGCGTTGCTGTAACTACAACCCCGTAGGTTCCACCACCTCCTCCACGGAGTGCCCAGAAGAGCTCCTTATTTTGGCATGCATTGGCAACCTGCAGTTTCCCATCGGCGGTCACAATTGTAAATTGCAAAACATTGTCCACGCTCAGGCCATACTTTGGCGACAGTGCACTATGTCCTCCCCCTTGAACATATCCTCCAGCTGCGCCAACTGTAAGTGCATTTCCTCCTACAACCGTTAGATTAAGTTTCTCGGCAGCATCATAGACCTCACCCCATTGAGTCCCGGCTCCCACTGTCACTGCCGAAACTTTTTCGCTTGAGTCACAGCCCTCGGGAATAAATGCATCATGGAAAGTAATGTTCTTGAGATAATGGACCCAAATGCTAAGAGATCCCGGCGCGGTACTTCTACCGAGGAAATCATGTCCCGTATTTTTGACAACAAGACGCAAATTGTGTTTGGAAGCAAACTCTACAGTTTTCTGAATATCCGATACTCCAGTGGCTTTAACAGCATATGCCGGAATTGCACCAGGAAGGCACAGAGCAGTTCTATCTTCGCTCACTGTGCATCTTTCATTCCCATTCATTTCCCAAAATGTACCTTGCATTGCACCAGCTTGATCGCCGCGCCAGTAAGGATTGCTTCGCTTTTGCTTCGCAATGTTGCAAGCACTTTCGTTGTAGTTAGGATCGTGGCAAGGGGATGCAGGTGGTGTGGGGACCAAGAGCTGCCCTCCAACTGATGAGTTAAATTGGTTCCATGCATTTGTGTCAGGCCAGCAACTATCCTTTGGCAAACATCGGCATTTGCGCTGGGCTTCTACGATCAAAGAAGAAGCAATGAAAAAGAAAAGGCTGGTGTCAAACCGCATATGCAATATTATGTTCTAGTTTAAAAACTTATATGAAGAAGTCTTTTTGTTTTTCTTCCCCATTTCATTGTTACGTCTATTATATATTTAACTTTGCAGAAAAAAAAGAAATTTCTCAGAATGGAATGAGCCGAGAAAACAGCCGCAGTTTTCAGAGGATCTACCGAGTAAAATAGTGCTAAGAATTTTTCCGCCAAGAAGGGGCTATGATATTACGAAAACCCTTTTAGTAAATTTCAGTAGTCAATAGGTTGACTCAGCCTGTTTTCATGAATCAGAAGAGTTGCTGAGCGAATCATCATATCATAATTCAAGCTCAATTCAGTTAGTACCCTGCTGCTTCCATCCATTACTCGAATTTTCCGTTGTTTTATTGCATGATCCAATGTATTTTGTCCTTAATCATATACAACGGAGATTGTAAATTTTGTTTCGATATATGAATATATATTGAAGAATGGCCTCATTATTTGGCAACTAGTTACTAAACCAAATTTAAGCAAGGCTTATTATTGTTGCCATTATTCCTAGCTACGACACCGCCTACTACCATATGACCAAAGATATACTTCACATTCAAAATTTTTATTAATGTAGCAACGAACTGATCGGATTTTTTATTGTCCAAAAAAAAATCTCTTCGGGAATCAACCCCAAACCAAGGATGTAAGTCTCGCCAGTAGGTTCGGTATCTAAGCTGGTAGGATTCGAATGCGAAATCAGTCGATGCCACTCCATAAAAATCGAAACTTCAAATAGATCCTCATGGACAGACAGTTTGGGGTTATTTTTTTGCAAATACCATCAACGGCCCAACGGTATCGGCGGCCAAAGACTTAATTTCACTAGGGAAAATATACGCAAGCAACATAGCACTATTGACCAAGTCGAAATATCCGCCCCAGCCAGCGTCCGTTTGCGAAGAATTAATCCGGATGAATACCTTCAAAGGCTCCTTAACTGCAGCAGAGCCTGTTCCATTGACGCGAAAAGGCAGTCCAAAAAGGTCTCTGAGTGCACTATGTGTTTTATATGTATCTGTAACTACAACCCCATAGGTTTCTCCACCTCCTTCACGGAGTGCCCAGAAGAGCTCTTTATTCTGGCGTGAATTGGCCATACGCAGCTTCCCATCGGCGGTCAAAGCTGTAAATTGCACAACGTTGTCCACGCTCAGTCCATACCTTGGCGACAGTGCACTATGTCCTCCCCCTTGAACAAATTCCCCGGTCGCGCCTACCGTGAGGAAACTTCCTCCAAGTATAGTGAAATTGAGCTTTTCAGTGGATTCATAAATCTCTCCACACTGAATCCCGGCAGATGGTGTGGGGACCAAGAGCTGTCCTCCAACTGATGCTTAAAATTGACTCTCTGCATTTGCGTCAGACCAGCAACTATCCTTTGGTACTTACACTGGCCTGCCTCAATTGCGTTTAGTAAGTTAAGAAAAATTGCAAAAAGGAGAATTGTTATTTGCATTGATCAAAATTCAAAATGTTTTTTATTTTGGTTGAACGTGCAATTATAATTATTTCACACTAGTTATCATCATTTATGTTTTATAGGAAAGTTTTACCTTTTTTTTCTAGTTCAAAGAAAATGCACGATATACGCTGTATAATAAATTTCGGCTAATACACTCCATAAATTTACATATTAAATGCTATGAGCCTCAGATATAGAATATTAGACCAAGTCGCGGCAGCATAACTTCTAATTGGTTTAGATGAGAATTGGCTAATAATTACTTTCCAGAAATAACTAAAAAAATTATTTGTTTTTGGGATTTTACATCTAAAAAACAACTAAAATAAAAAAGTGACGTCCTTAAAAGTAGAGCTAGAAGCTATTATAAAACTTTTTATAATCTTGAGGAAGATACAGTTTTCGTATAGCCATATCTCTAAACAGCATGAAGTTTCTACAAAGTTAAATATATTTCGATAGTTGTATTGCTTAGAGAGAAAATTCGTACCGGCTAAAAAATAAACTTAAAAATACTGCTTTTATTTTATACGCAACCAACCATGCCGGTAAAAAGATATAGGATGTTCAGATAATACGAAAACTTGTCAAAGAAAACCTCACTTGCGATACCATAAAACGGTGGACTTCGATCTATGGATTTTCTTTTGCAGTTGCATAATCCCATAAATTAGGGCCTCAGCAGTAGGGGCTGTTTCAATAGTTCAAGAAAATAAAATAAAATGAGGCGTGAGGTAAAGCTTTAATAAATGAATTTTGTAATACTTACGGCAACCGGGGACGTAAATATCTACTGGAATTATACGATCACATCCTCGAACAACTGAATAAGAATAGTGATAATAGCCCCCGCCATTTGCACAAGACCCCATTGATATTACCCAACGTGGCTCTGGCATCTGATCGTAGAGTTTACGCAGAGCGGGCGCCATTTTATTAGTAAGCGTGCCTGCGACTATAATGATATCACTTTGACGTGGTGTTGCACGAGGAACAAGTCCAAAACGATCAAAATCGAAACGAGATGCGTAGCCCTGCATCATCTCCACTAAAAGTGTTATATTAGTCTCAAGGAAATAAGCTAAAATTCAACTAAAGTCTCATACCACCACAGCAAGCTAATGCAAATGTCAAGGAGTATATTGAACTAGTTCTCCCCCAGTTGATGAGATTATCTAAAGAAGTTACAGCGAATTCTAATAATGCACATATCAATGTCCATTTTGATATGAGTAAAAGGTATAAGTTACACATATTCTATTTACGAGCAGTTTTATCAAAGGATGGTGTTGAAGATGTTAATGCTACATTCCCAGCTGCTTTATTCGCTAGGCATCTCCGTGGAACAGGTGGAACAGCTACAAAAATTTTAGGTACTAATTTTGTCATCTAACGAAAATAAAAAATCACAGATAAATATTGCATCTCCTATTATCTCAGAATAGTCGCTTACATTAAGAGTACTCTTATTAAGAAAAATTTTCACAGGAGCAATGATTCCATCTATTCAGCAGAATACAACGGATTATAAAGAATAACAAATTGCTCCCTCAAAAATTATTTACCACTACAAACGGCAACCCCGGAGAAAATTTTTCTACTTAACATTTCGTATGGCTCAGGTAGAAAAGAAACTGAACTCCAGTAGATTTATATTAGACAAACTACATACCAGCTGTCGTCAGTGCAATTTAGTACTCAAAAAAATCATTTCGAGAAATTCAAATTTATTTAAAGAATACATATGAGATCCGTGTTAATAGAGAATAGCACAATAGAAATCAAACAGTACGATTGCTCATATGACTTTTATTGACTCATTTGGATGTTGACTTGGAGCTATGTATTTTATACTGCCCAAAACTCAAATTGAAGGTAATAATCCGGGTTGCAGAGAACATAATGAGTCATTTCGGAGCGAAAGATTCTACTATTAATATAAAAGTCTTACAAATTACGGATGAGTTTTCACGATATTTTCCGCAGATTAAGTTCAAATGTGAATGGAGTGTCCCAAAGTTTAATGCCTATATGGCATTAGTGAAAATAAAAGATAATCGAAATAACAATACCCAAAAAATGCAATTTCTCAAGTGTATTATCTATAATTCTCACGGAATATTTCACTTTGATATAATTAAAGAATATTTATTGAAAGATATCTATGCGAATAATAGCCAAGAGATATAAAATAAAAAAAGTGTCTAATTTTTTGTTAGGGGGGTCC